>NC_134486.1:290543694-290833694 GCF_040206685.1 Ascaphus truei | reverse complement strand
GAAAATGGTGCAAACATTTGTTTCGGACAATATTGAACAAGCCCTAATGGTCTTCCCTAAACAAATCTAATACAAATGGCAAAGGTTGCCTACTGTATGTTAATTTGTAATTTTTGTGGGGGGTGGGGTTAATAAAGTTGAATTTCTTAGGGGCTTTTGAATGGGGAAATGTTTGTCAATCAAGTGTTTTCTTTATCCTTAGCCTAACTTGTCCTTATCAGAGAACCAATAAAGGTCGGAGGGGAAGAGAGAGGGCTCTTGCTGTATAAACACATAGTGACATCTGACAAAACCAGATGTAACCTGCATGACACTGGCATTAGTACAACTTAGTCGTAGGAGGGATTGCCCCTTTATTACCGATTGACAGATGTATCAGCGCAAAGTTCACACACATCACCATTTTATACTGCGTCAAAGATACGTGTGCGTGTGTGTCCCTTTCTCTATGCCTATGGGAAACCGTGTGCGATTACGCGTGCTGTTGTTACCTGTACGTTCACAGGAGGCCTCCGCTTCTGGGAGTCTGGGTTGAGCTCTTTTAGTGCAGCGCCTCCACCTACGAGGGATCCCAGCGTTGGCGGGGTGACTCCTCATAGGAACCAATACAAACAGTAATAAACGGTATCGCTCCAGAGATATATATCTTGTCTTTACTGTAACAGTATGTAACACCTTTCCCTCCCCCCCCAACCCCCCCAATCGCAGATAGGGACCATGTGGGGAAATCTACACTCGTGTTACCGGGTGTGGTGCGTTACCTGATAGGCTCACAGAAGGCCTGAACCTCCGCCACTGGGAGCCTGGGGTTACCTGATCCGTCGTCGAACACAGCGCCTCCACCTGTAAGGGTTCCCACCTGAGTGGGATGGTCCTCTTACAGGAACCACAATAATAAAACACGCACACAGTGTATGCTAATAACTGTTTACTATTGTAACTACTAATAATAACTCCGGTACCTGTATACACACACACATGGACGTGCACCGAGTGCACACCAACATAGGTATTCCCCAAAGTACCTTATGTCCAAACCCCACCCACGTGTGTTGGAGATAGCGCTATCCCTGGACGTGTTGGTGCACTCTTTATAGATACCTGCCCGGGCTCCAGCCACGGGTGCCGCTATACACTGAAGTGGATCCGCCTGATCCGACGTGATGTCCTACGCGTGGGGTGACTTCCAGCGTGGATAATATCACCGCAGCTCCGCACCGTCTTTACTTTGACGGGGATCCGTCTGCAACCGGCCGGCCGCAGTCATTGCTTGGCGGGACCTCCGAGAAGATAATCTCTATATAACTCTGGGGGGTCTGAGCCCAGACCCAGTAATCAGGCTGCGCACTACTGAGTGGCTTCTAACTTAACCAAATAGCTAAAGGGGCAGAACTCCTCAAGTAGGGCCTGTCCCTGAAGCAACCACAAACTGGGGCAATGGTAACTTATCTGAGGCCTCTGGGGGTAACTAGGCCTAGTGCCAGGGGCTACTGCTCCCTGCACACACACCCTAACTCACCCAGCTCCCACTGACACTCTTTTTAAAAACTGTCTAAACTGTCATCTCTCACAGCTTCACTGGTTGCCTAGCAACATGTAACTGCAGCCTCTCTTAACTGTCCCTATTCAAAACTGCCAGCGCAGGCTAACTTGCACTGAAAAGGCCTTAATTGCAAATGCAGCTGCCCTATTGACTAAGCCGCAGCATGTGACAATCCCCTGAGGGATACCGGGGCTATAAGTATATAACAATATCACTAATGCAGTAATACCCACACTCAGCGTGGATTTCCCCCAAAGCACTGAGGGTGCCTTGGGCACCTATACCCCGGTGTCCAGACAAGCAATCCCACCCAGATTGGTAGCGCTACCACCCTGTGATGTGTAGGTGCACGTTGGTACATTCCTGGCCACAGGCCTGACCAGGGAATAGTAAGAGGAGGATGCTGGATCAGGTCCCATGCTGCGGGGCCTCCCAACACAACTCCCCTCACACCTTATCCAGTCCGAGGTGCAATCTCCAGCCGGATGATCCTTCTGTGCGGCCACGTGCAGCCTAGTCCCAGGCCACAGTCTGCCGCTTGGACGTCCGTCCACCGACACGGTTGTTCGACTGCTATTCTAATGTGGGGAGTATCCCTATCTGGGGCCTTTCCTGCAATAATGCACTAGAAGTTGGCACCGGGCCTGCGGGGAAGTCTAGCCTAGTCCAGGGGCTTACTAGCTCCCTGGACACTACCTCTTCCCTTGCCGCCTCCATCAGACTGACTCGCGGGCTCTCCTCCCGCAGAGGATATCCTGTTACTCCTTAAGGCTGCATCCTATTGGCTTGATCAGTTGTGATGAATCCTCCCCCCGTGGATTCTGGGACTTGTAGTCCTGCTTTCATCTGTGCAGAGCCATCCAAAATGGCCACCGCGCTGGCAACCGTGCACATGCTCGCCTTTCTATAAGACGGCCGCCCCCTGCTAACTCCCCGATCGCACTGAACTCCGCAGAGCAACTACCCCACCACCGGAGGTAAGGAGGGGGGACTCGGCTACATATACAAGAAACGTGCCAATTTTTTTTTATATCTGATGCATGTTCTTCTCTATAGCAGATTACGCTCAACTCTGGTGTAGATTTTTTTTTTATGTAGAAGTAAAGAGCGAATGCATGGACAAAGGGTTTGATATATTCCATTATAAAATGAGCATTTCTTAACTGTCAACCTTCAAGGACCCAATTCTGTGAGCTTTGGGAGTTCTGGACAAAAAAATGGCATTTTAATCAATAAGTACAGATTATTATTTTTTTTTATCAGTGCAATTCCATTTAAGTTTGTAGGACTGCCGGTGCTAAAACTCAGCGAGACACTCCAAATCAGTAAGAAACACAGAAAATTAGTGAAAATAAAGATGTCTAATGCTGTCTCAACGATGCAAAACTGGACTTTGTTTTAGACACGCAACAAGAGATCACCCTAAATATTGCGTTGGTGAGAGCTTACAAGTGTGCACCCCTCCCAACTACTACTTTTGATTCAGTCTGTGGTATGGCAAGTAATGTTGGAGAAAAGTATCTTGACAAATTGGCACTGCGGGATAACGTTTAGATTTAACCTTAGCAACCTTTGTGACATACAGCAATACTTGACTATCCAGTTACGTTCATGTTGTCATGTTGTGAGGACCACGTGTGCTTGTCATGTGTGATATTTGCTGTTATAGGCCTGTAAGAGATGTGTGCAGAGGTATTTAATGGAGACTGATTCGGGTGAAATTAAATCCAGGCTTTATTGTGCCTGTTCCTTTAACAAGGCAAAACATATAAAGGCCTACTCCACTTTGGAGAAATAACTAAACCTTTACTCCAGCCCTATCTAATTGGGTAGGGGTATATATATATATATATATATATATATATATATATATTATATATATATATATACAAATAGTAGCGCTAGATAGTGAATAATATAAGTGGAGTGTGCAAGACAATATAGTTTTAAAAAAAGTTGGGGCGTCGTGACGCAGTGTGAGGAGGCGGAGCATTGATAGTGGGCTTGTTACTAGGAAGCAGCAGCGTTTTCAACACTACGTATCCACTATGGACCTCTAGCTCTGACTGAGGTCTGATACGCGGAAGCTAACACAGAAGGGATTTTATCTTCAGCGTGCCAGGAGGCATTACTATCCCACAGCAGAACCGGACAACACGTGTAAGGAACCAGTTGCGTGTCCAACAAGGTCTGCTGTCAGTACACCATATTCAATATCTGAGAAGGGACATTCTCTATTGGTGATATTTGAACTCTGACTGCTTGTGCCATACGGCTGTTCATGGACTATCTGGCAGAGATGACTTACCCTCACTGTTTGCTTCATTAACCATTGATGCCCCACTCTCCTGCCTCTGATCCTATACCTCACACTGCATGTTCACTGCTACATTTTGCAACCATATGTTTTAATTGTATGCTTTTTTAATCTCACCTGAGAGCATAGGTCCTATTGACCACTCTACCTTTCAAATCTCATTTATTTTCTCTATTACCGTATTTCCTCGATTGTAAGACGCACCATTGATTTGTCCCTTTAAAATCGAGGAAAATTACTTTTTCACTTACCATGTTTCAGGTGATCTCCCATGTCAGCGAAGGATGAAGCGGGCGGTGGCGGCGGCAGGAGAGGTCCCACGTCTGCAGATGGTTGAAGATGGACAGTGTGCAGCGGGAGTGCGGCGGCGGCAGGACAGGTCCCAAGTCTGCAGGTGAATGAAGATAAGACAGCGGGCGTGCGGTAATGACAGGATAACCTAATAGCAGGAGAGCTGAGCAGGAGCAGAGCGGCATTGGGGAACGACTGGGGAAGAGCGCACTGTAACCGGAAGTCAGACACCGGTGTTAAAGTGTGCACCTCCCCAGCCGTTCCCCTATGCCGCTCAGCTCTCCTGCTATTATGATCTACTGCCACCGCACTCCCGCTGTCGTATCTACATTCACCTGCAGACTTGGCACCTGTCCTGCCTCCGCCACACAACCGCCAGCTGTCCATCTTCAACCATCTGCAGGCGTGGGACCTCTCCTGCCGCCACCGCCCGCTTCATCCTCCGCTGACATGGGACCTCTCCTGAAACATGGTAAGTGAAAAGAGGGGATTAGTACTGTAGGCACTTTTTTCTACATTTTTTTTTAATACATGGATTCTAAGACGCACCCCGATTTCAGACATGTGAAAATCGGAAAAAAGGTGCGTCTTAGAATCAAGGAAATAGGGTACATCACGGAGCTGGCGCTTCTTCCTTTTTGTTATATATATATGTGTGTGTATGTATATGTATATATATATATGTATATATATATACACATACACATACAGTAGAGGCAACGTTTATTCTAACATTTGCCGTAAACTAGACGGGTTACATTCTGGGTATGTGCTGGGTATGTTCTGGGCTAGTTTGAGGCACGTTTAAGGCATTTCTGCATTGACTAACGACCCATAGGATTAACACAGCAGGGATCCCTGGCATTCCAATTCAGTTTGAATGGGACTGCCAGGGACCCCCGCTGTTAATCTGATAGGCCATTAATCAATGCAGAAATGCTGGGGCTAGTTTAAGGAAAGTGTAAGGCATGTATTCAGAATGTACCTGGGTGTTTCCTGGTTTTTTTGGGGAATTGCCACTGGTTTTTGTTCGAATAAGAGTTGCCTCTACTGTACACACACACACACACACACAGAAAGTCTCTTATCTGTTTCTGTTGTTCCTGTAGGGGAAGGCCTCTCTGTTCTCCTGGGTCAGCATCCTTGTGTGCTATGGCACTCTGTGTCCAGGTATAGAGGTCTTGTCCCCTTGTCTTGCTGTCAGCATATAGTCCTTCTGTGTGTATCAAGACATCATATTTTCCTCCAGTCAGCCCAGTTGTGGGCTAAGGAAATCTCTGGTCTGTCCTCCTTATGTCAGCCCAATTGTGAGCTAAGTAATCGCTCTCCTTTTTCTCACATCGGGCTTTTCTCAGAGTCCTAATCTGCCAGGTGGGGTCTGGTTGATTGCCTGTGTGCAATTAACCAGCAAGCTGCTGGATTTAGAGGCAGTTTCTCTCAAACAGTGATAAGTCCCTGTTACACGGCCCATATTCAATAAAGCTTTCGCACGTCTTCCATTAATTTGAATAGGATGTATGCCATACTAAAACTTGGCGCCATTTAGTGAATCTGGGCTATAGTTTGCAATGGTATTGATCTCAGTGTGTCCAGGTTCTGCGAGTATCCTATGTCAAAAAGTTGTTGGTATTCACGTTTAACACTTCATGTTGTACACTTGCTGCCATCCAGGTGACCCTGTTTTTGATTGTGTTGCAGTGGGACAGTGTGGGAATCAGATTGGCTGCAGGTTCTGGGACTTGGCACTGAAAGAACATGCAACGGTCAACAAGGTAAAGATGATCCCAATCCTCACACACACATTTCCCAGTGAGCTTTGCTTTATAAAGTGGTGCACGTTTTAGTAGGCAGTTTGACACTTGCATCAAGTGAAGTATTCTAGTTTTATATTTTTAATTAGAATATAGACCAAACATTTTTTTTCAGTGTGTCTTGATTTGCAGCCCTGTGTTTTGAAGTAGTTACTGTACTTTATAATCATTTGACTTGTACTCTTTCACAGTGTTAAACTAATGACATTAGTATGGCCTACCAAGCTTTCATTTGTCCCATGGTAGTATAGAGCTGTAAACTGCCCCACTTTTTCTGAATTTATTATAACTCACTCGCTATGCTTAGAAAGTCTTTAGTCCTCATTTACATCCTACCTCGTTTTTAAATGGGTGGGAAACCAGCGGCTTCCGGAGCATAGCCCCATTGATTTTAGTTCTGGGGATCCCCTGTTTCCCGACATACTTGCCTCTGTAGTTGTTGCTGATATCTCTGCTGTTTTAAAGCTCCACGCGCCACGTGGACCAATAGGATGACACAAGGAATGACGGATTGGCTTTTTATTGGCGTGTGAGACATTTAAGCCGCCATTTCAATAACCCCAACTCGCCCAGCCGGAGCTGCTACCGGCACCCTCTTCAAAGGAAAGTATCTCGGGAAGGAGGGGGTCCCTGGAACTGAAATCCCCATGGTTCTGCTCCAGAGACCCCCTGCTTCAAACCTATTTGGAAAAAAAATGTCGGTTGGAGTGGCTCTGGAAGAAAAGATGTTTGCGTTCTTAAAAGTATATATAAACGCCTTCTATACGTTATGTTCATTGAAAGATACCAATAGAAAAATATTTATTTTCCTATTCCAGAAAGGCATTTATGATGACGCGTTATGCAGCTTTTTTAGAAATGTTGATACCAGGTAAGTTTTAAGATGAATGCATAAAATCTTGTAGACACCTCTTAGCATGTGAGCGTTGAATGATATAGAGCCGAAGATCTTACAAGGCAATATATGGATGCTGGTGGGCAGGAGAATATACACTTGTTTAAGGTTACAAGTTGGCTTTTTATCCTTTCTTGGGGACTAGGGCATTTCTTCTACACTACTCACAGCTAAAAAGTCCTTTTCGCTTTTGCACATTGAAAATCTCCAATTCCGAGCAATAGAGATTAAGGAGCTTATTCTATATTTGCCGAGCAGGCCATTTCCTGCCAGGATCTCTCACTGAACTCAATGGAGAATTTTGTTTGAAAACAGCCCGACCGGCTGCTTAGTCAGATATGTAATAAGCCCATAAAACGTTTTAAAGCGATAAGCACTGCAATGCCAATTCTTGATAACTATGTTATAGGTGATGTCTTATAATTGAATAACTGATAGTATACCGCTCGCCAGATAGCAAATATTGTAGCCGGTGCAAAGGGATAGTACTGGCATAGCAAGTAGAAAGGAGGCAAAACAAAGGTCTCCCGCAGATCCCTTTTACCACTGCACAGACAGGCTAATATGTGTAATATAATAGCAAGGTTAAGTTCTCCTTGATACAAATCAGAATAGGCTGTAGGGGAGACCCTGGTAACCGCACCCAATACTAGGAGTGAACAATTACCTAAAATAGCCAAATCGGCAAAACAATAAACTTTTATTCAACATATATGCAAACAGTACAACGACGCAAGATCAGTGGGTATTAAAAACAACTAAAACTCAGGTATGGGTGTATACAGGAGGCAAAAATAATAAATATATAGTGATAATACTAGTTCTAATGTGAAACCCTCCTGATAGACTGCTCAAAATCTAAGGGAGGTGTAGGAGGGGGAAGTGTGCCTAGTAATGTCAGTATAGCTGATAATGGCAGTATCCGCCCTCCTAGATCAGAGGGGAGGGTGTGTAGAGGTATATAAATGCTCACATATAAATACTACCAGAGTGTGGTATCTCAGCGTTAATCAACCATACAGTGAAAGTGGATGCGTGTGGTAATGTACTTGTGATAGTATCGCCACCAGTACGTCATAGGCAGCCCACACCGTTAGGTACACAGCTACCAGCAGTTGTAAGTACACATCACTGCCCAACAGTACCGCTGAGATAACCTTAACCTCCGGTAAACACTCACTCCCTCCCCAGTATCAGAGCGGTCTCACCCGTAACCTCCGACGTCAACGCGATGACGTCATCCCGACGTACGTTTCGCGCTCGGGGGCTGGCGCTTTCTCAAGGTAGGAGGTACCTACTGGTTGACTGTGTCACTACTAAATACCCAACGGGCTGGGCGGGACACAGAAACTCCCCAATCACACTCAAGTCTGGTGATTGACAGCCTGGGGAGTGAATCAAACGCTCGAGGGGTTAAAGGGATAGACAGTGACTTAACCCTGAACTAGCTGTGGCCACATAAGCGGCTAAGTGCAGATAATAATGTATGGTATACAGAATATTGAAAACACGGTTTGTTGGGATCACCAGTGCAGAATACGTGGGAACACATAGATATACTGAATATGTGTACCAAGCTAATGGCTATGTGCAGGTGATATGCAGGAAATCGATTACACGAGTCGTAGTGGTCCTTATTGCCTGATACATGGGTACACTCCGATGTACTGGGTAGGCATACCTGGTTTGTAGCATATCAGGTAGTCATGCTCATACAGTGTTCCATGCATGGTACCCTGGGGCCAATCTCCAAGTGCATAATGAGAGTGGCAAGGACAATGGTATCACTAGCAAGATACAAGGTTATATACAGAACCTCAGATGATGGTAATGGATGAATATAGAGGTGTAGGACTGTACTAACCTATGGTGTCCGCCCCGTAGGTCAAAACGGACGCTAAAATTAGTTGTATACCCGGATCCCCCTCCGATGCATTAGGTTGGTGCAGATGAATGGTGTTAATAATCAAAGGAAGGATTTATAAATAAACCCCTCATTGAGGCCGATAGGGCTGAGTGTATTAAGTGTGTAGATCCATTTACACTCAGTCTGCAACCAAATCCTGTCCCAGTCGCCCTTGCGTTGGCCCCAAGGAATATGCTGGATACCAATAAAAATGAATTGGTCGCTGTTGCCATTGTGTTCATTGGTTACGTGGCGTGCCACAGGAGTGTCCGCGGCATTACGGATGGAGCCCAAGTGCTCAAGTATTCTCTTTTTAAACTGTCTAAAGGTTGTGCCTACATATAGCTTGCCACAAGCGCAAACTATCAAGTAATGCAATTAATGAATTCATTAATTTCAAATGTCCGCTGTTTGTGAGAGTCCATAAAGTCAGTTCTTTTAGGTACATATCTGCAGGCCCTGCATCTGCCACATGCATATGAGCCCGTGGGTTTCTTATCGAGCCAGATAGTGTGTGGTTTTGCTTGATAGTGGCTCTTAACCAGGATATCCCTTAGATTAAGGATTTTGAGCAGTCTATCAGGAGGGTTTCACATTAGAACTAGTATTATCACTATATATTATTTTTGCCTCCTGTATACACCCATACCTGAGTTTTAGTTATTTTTAATACCCACTGATCTTGCGTCGTTGTACTGTTTGCATATATGTTGAATAAAAGTTTATTGTTTTGCCGATTTGGCTATTTTAGGTAATTGTTCACTCCTAGTATTGGGTGCGGTTACCAGGGTCTCCCCTACAGCCTATTCTGATTTGTATCAAGGAGCACTTAACCTTGCTATTATATTACACATATTAGCCTGTCTGTGCAGTGGTAAAGGGATCTGCGGGAGACCTTTGTTTTGCCTCCTTTCTACTTGCGATGTCTTATAATTGTCTTGTTAATTGTGCCAGGCTTTATTTTAACAGTGATGTCTTAGTTTATCTCGATCCTTCTCTGTGTATAATCCTTGCTTATTATTGCCATTTTGGTGTGTTTCTTCTTTCTCTGGGTTTTCGTGTCCGTTTCACCCATTCGCTCTGTGTTAATTTTCTTCTCTCTGCCATCTCTGAATACAGTACTGTATGTGTATATCTTTAAAGATGACATGTCTGTCTAAACTGATGAGGACTGTTGGTATACGGGAGTTGTATCATTTTACAGCATATACAGTATGAGTCTGTATTCATTAGCCACAGTGAAACTTTTTCTTACCTATATAGTATCACAAAGTGTTTTTCCTCCCATCGCTTGTATTTTTAGAGCCGGGGCTGGTGGAGCAGATGTTCACACAGAGAAAATTTGCTCCCTTAAAGCACGAGTAAGACAAATGATTCTGATTACACTCCAGAGTGATGATACAAACAGTCCCGTTTCTTTGTAATATTACACTTCAGAAGCTGTGGTTGTCTTATTTGGTGCCATTGTAATAGTCTTACAGGTGAAAAGGATTTTCACGGACACAAAAATGAGCATCATGTTTATACTTAAGAAAACTAATGGGTATAGTAAGGTTTGTATCCTGTATCCGTCAAACACAAGAAGCAACATGTATGCCCTTAGACCTGCATAAATCGCACATTAAAGACGAAATCTGTGTTACTTTTTTTTTTAATACCTGATCCACAGAGCTCAACCGCTGTTTTACCTCCGGTGTCAGCTGCTGGGGCATCGTGGGGCTGCCTGTGGGGATTGGGGGGGAGGGGATCAGTGCGGCTGCTGGGCGAAGTGCAAGGGGAATGCTGGGGATGTACTGTGGCTGCGGGGGACGTGTGTAGCTGCCGGCGCCTCAATCCACCTCTTCCCTCCCGATCCGACATTGGACAGCAAGTGGTAAACAATTTTGTCGGATATATTCCGACATTGGACTGGAAAGGGTTAAAGAGACAGTATGTCTGTGTGTCTGTCTGTGTGTTTATAGGGGGGGGGCATTAAAAACGGAACAGGAGGGGTTAAATACCTGAGGCTTTTCTTGGCTCTCTGACAGCACAGTGGGTGTTAGGACTAGACTGCCAGAGATCTCCCTGAACAGAGAGCGTTAGAGCGGCGCGTCGCCATGGGTACCTGCATCAAATGACGCCGTAAGGTCACGTGACATCGAGTTGCCATGACAACATGACGTCATAGGACCCCACAGCGTCACTTGACGCCGGAGCCGAGGGGGGGGGGGAAGGGGCACGCAGGCAGCAAGCTCTCTGCCGTCGTAGTAGGCAAAAAGAGCACAGCCTGATGACATCCAGAGTAGGAAGAGAATGAGAAAAAATCCCAGGCACACTCCAAAATAAACAGATCAATTTAATTTCAAGCTAAGGCCATAACAAGGGTTTCATGAACGCACCTACGCGTTTCATGCAAAAAGCACTTTATCAAGGTATCAATTGCTCAACAGCAAGCTCTCTGCCACCTAGCACATGGCAAGCCCATGTCATCCCAGCAAGGCACAGGAGAGGCTAGAAAACGGCATGGTAGGAGATTTGCATATTATTGGGAGCCACGCTCGCATCGCATTATAAGCGGATTTGCGTTGTAACGGATCGCGCTATGACGGGGCTGAGCTGTATCCGGGTTTAACTTTATGGGTTTTAGGGTAACGGGTTAAGCTTTTTAAGGGAAGGGGTCTGATTTAGGGGTTTTAAGGGAAGGAGTCCGATTAGGGGGTTTAGGGTAAGGTGTCATGGTTAGGTGTTTTAGTGGAAGGGATTAAGCATGGCGGTTTTGGGGTAAAAAGTAAGGTTAGGGCTTACCATTGGTTTGCCCAATGAGGGTGAATCACGTCCCCCCCTTGACACGCCTCCCTGTCGCGTCTACCCAGGCCACAAATCACTGCAGCTTAAACACGGGTGACGTCACGTGCACTGTCGCAAGCGCGCGCTCACCATGGACCCAGCCTAAGTGTCCTGGACCGTCGGATGGTGGTGTCCTTCCAACTGCCTGACAAAGCTATGGAGCCTAATTTAGGACTTGGTGTAGAAAAAATGTAGTGGGTATTTTTATGCTAAATAATAAAATAGTACAGTTTTGTAGTAAATTAAATCTACCCACACAATGCTCTTTTAACAGTAATAAGTGGTCATTCTGTCTCAGAATACAGTAGTTTATGATTGCAGATGTCTGTTTATTGGTATGATGAGTACTGTAAGTTTATTTATCGGTAATATAGAGTAGATAGTGAGTCGTATATCAGGAGAATCTTTTGACTTCTTTTTTTTTTTTTCTGTCAGTACAACAGAAAATAAGCGCTTAATTTATGAAATCAGATGCTGTAAGTTTCTCCTCCAATTATGCTTTAATGTATGTGTACATGCAGTGGTCGACAAATCAGCAAAAAATCTACTCGCCACCTAGTACCACACGTGTGCTGCTTGGGCCAATAGGAGCTCGCCACGATGTTAAATCCACTCGCCCGGGGCGAGCAAATGTATAGGTTTGTCGAACACTGTGTATATGTATACACATTCACACGCACTTGCAGTGGTTAACTGGCCTGGTTGCACTAGTGGAGCATATACAATATACAACTGTAGAATTCAAGGAGCTCACAAGCTCTTGATTAAAGTGACAAAATATTTGTTTTCTTATAACAAGTCGACATTTTGGCAAGGGTGGGGGGACCTTTCTCAAGATGTGTAAATGTGTACAGTATACAGTAGCTATAGTCACTGCACTAATTATATATCATTTGTCACATTGGAACTGTTTAAGACATGTTTGCTTGATCACCTATAAACCCCAAATTCCACAGTGCACATAAACCAAATGTGTAAAAACAATAGAGAAGATTTAGCATTGATGTGTTTTTTTTTTTTATTACTGCAATTGCAGTATTTTTCTTAACAAGGGGCTCCATTCAATTTACTTTGACCTTAGTGGGACCTGTACTGTAGTGCTGCCTTTATTCCTTCTTTTTTTTTTTTACATAAGACATTTGAAGTGCCTTTTCTTTCTCTGATACATTGCAGAACCTGCAATCAAGTCTCTCAGCCGCAAAAATGGGGAAAACAAATTGCTTTAACACAGAAATAATAACTCCCATGGTTTTCAATGGGATGTTTTGCCTTGATAAATCTGGTGCTACTTTTTGCCTCAGCCACGAGACAGACAGGCTCTATTCTGTATAACTTTGTTGCTATTCCCTGTTTCTCTGGGAAATAAATGATTAAATGTCACTGTTGTTTGTTAGGCTGTCTTGATAGATATGGAAGAAGGCGTAGTAAATGAAATCCTGAAAGGGCCTCTCCGAGACTTATTTGATAACAAGCAGCTCATTACTGACGTATCAGGCTCAGGAAACAACTGGTAAGAATGAAGCCCTCTTCCTCAATTGGTACTGCAAATAAAATGACATTTGGTACAGTCTAGAAGACTTAATAAATATATATATGCGCTCTGGTATTCCTCGTTATAACGTGTAAGAGAAGATTTAGGGAGTAGGAGTGCTATTGTGATATAAACACTAGTGCTGAAAGAAACCTGTAATACGGCTATGTGCACGTGTTGCTGATTATACAAGACAGATTTAATTTTGTAAGCCAACACAGTCAAAATAAACCTGGTACAAATACGTACAATATAACTGAATGGAGAAGCTTAACACAGAAAGGACAGTGAACAATTGTGAAACACATCTGAAGAAGAGATCACTTTCTGACATAAAAAAATAAATAATATGCCATGTATATTTTTCGTACATGACCATTAGCTATATCAGTAGCAAGGAAATGCCATTAATATGACTATTGAAGTCTGTGTGTGTCTCCAGGGCAGTTGGCCACAAGCTGTATGGCTCTCAGTACCGTGAACAAATCGTGGAAAACCTAAGAAGAACAGCCGAACACTGTGATTGTCTGCAGTGTTTCTTTGTGATTCACTCAATGGGAGGAGGTAAGAGATCAATATGTTTCTGTGATTTAAGTTCAAGAGGCACATTGTGATATATTATATCATATTCTACAAAGGGTTGCCCAGCCAACCATGTTCTCAGAAACAATGTTTATAAGTATGTTTAAACAGCCTAAAGAGTGGTCATCACTGTCATTCTAGTCTCAATTTTCTGTCAAACTGCTTTAGATTTCTTCATTATTCGTATTTATCTGTTTTCTACTAAGAAGTTTTGGGCACCTCTCTATAAAAAGATGTTATGAAACTCATAAAAATAGTGCAGGGAAAAGACACCACATTACGGTAGTAAAGGTAATGGAGGGTTTAATTTATGAGGAAAGACTATCCAGACAAAAAGGTGTCTAAAGGGGTATATGGTTACTATTTACAAACACATTCAAGGTCAATATAAGGAAACTTCTGGGGAACATTTCATCTCAGGGGCAGCACCAATGACCGAGAATCATCACTTGAGATTGGGGAAAGGCGATTTCACCAGCAGCACAGGAAAGGGTTCTTTGCAGTAAGAATGTGTAAAATGGGAAATTCGCTACAGATGCAGACTGAGATGGCAGATACAATAGATCATTTTAAGAAGGGGTTAGACATTATTTTTTTTTAAAGGAAAGGTATAAAGCAATTGTACCAAATAAGTTAAGTATAAGAAGGATGTTGATGCAGGAAGAAATCTGATAGCAATTACTGGAGTGAAAAGGGGATTTTCCCTCTTACGAGATATTAATTGACAAATGTTTCAATGGGTGTTCCTTTGGATTAATGTAACTATATAAATATAGGATGAGTATCTCACCCAATTAGAATTTAACAAAGGTTGAACTCCATTGATATGTCTTTTTTTCAATCCCGTCTACTATGTTACTAGTGTATGTTACACCTTCCAGAGAACGAGAGCTCTATCCAATCTACTGCTAACAAAGGCAAATGTACAAAATAAACCAAACGATTTATATTGGTTTTGTTTTTAGCAAAAGCACCACTTACATATAGTCCGACATTTTATGTTAAATCCGTTGTCTCTCACTCCCAGGGACAGGCTCTGGTTTAGGTACTTTTGTGCTGAATGTTCTTGAGGACGAATTCCCTGAGGTCTACAGAATCGTCGCCTCGGTATATCCATCTGCAGAGGATGACGTCGTCATATCTCCATACAACAGCGTCTTAGCCATGAGAGAACTTACTGAACATGCCGACTGCGTCCTGCCTATAGAAAACCAGGTAAGGACTTATGAGTAATATCTCTATTTTTAGACACTCAGAAATTAGTGATTCAAATTTTAGGCAAGTCTTTGCACTCACTAGTTCAATTACATTATTACCATGTACTTGCTACAAAAACCTTTACATACGCCCCTGGATCCTAAATATTTCCAAAATAGGGGGGGGGGGTGGAGCTGATGAACTAGATTGGACTTAGTTAATCCTCTCCTGAATATATTAATGCCTCTATAAGTAGCTCCATGGCTGCAAATTAACACCTCATACATAAACCTTGGCCCCTGCAGACGCACTTACCAGAACGCCCTCCTACTGTCTGTATGTTCTTCCTACCAACCAATTAGATTGTAAGCTCTTCGGAGCAGGGGCTCCTTTTCCTAAATGTTACTTTTATGTCTGAAGCACTTATTCCCTTTGTGTTATTTATATTATTTGTTATTTATATGATTGTCACATATATTACTGCTGTGAAGCGCTATGTACATTAATGGCGCTATATAAATAAAGACATACATACATAAGTGCTATAGCAGTTGGAAAATCTATAGCCGTGACCTTCATCGCATCCATTAGAGATTAACTTAATAAATCAAGATAACGAATTACTCCTTTAATCTTTTATCTTAAACATCTAGAGCTCCCTACACTAAAAAGGAAAGTAATAGTCCTTTTCACAGCAGATCCATGTTTCTGATTAAGTATTCATTATATCCACTTCTATTTCTTCCCTTAGCAATGCTTCCCCCATTACTTTCCCTTTTACTGGTTACATTTTTGTTACATTTATTTTGAATATATCATTATTCTCTCTTTCTCTACTGAAAGTGACAACTTAAAAGGAAGGTCTTGATTGCAATATTATGTTATTATTTATACCACGGATCATTGTCCGTATTGTAACATGACTGGGTTTGTAACATTAGTTCCAACATGACCACAAAACAAAGAGGACCGCATCACATAGCAGAGCGGCAATGAGGTTGCCTAACTTTAGGAACATTCAAACATGACCATCAAAGGATTTACATGGACTTATGCATCATTACTTCTTATGGTCTTAAATGTTATGTATATCTCTTAAGTCATTAGTCGACATCGTGAACAAAATCGATCAGATGGCATATTCAGGAAAGCTAGGAAGTGTGAAGAGAAACAGTCTTGTGACGTCCAACAAAGGTGGTGTCAAAGAGAGTGAGAAACCATTTGATGCCATGAACAACATTGTTGCTAACCTTCTCCTAAATTTGACCAGGTAATTTGCGCCAAGCAGGTGCACGTAAATTAGTTAAAATACAGTGTTTACTTTAATTTAAATAAGTAACAAGAAGACTGCAGTCTCATTTACAGTAGTAAACATTTTTCTTTTACCCAGGATTGAAGCAGAGGGCCTCCGGAGCTGAACTCTATTAATTTCAGCTCTGGGGACCCCATGCTTCTGGAGATGCTTACCCTCTGTAGGGGGTGCCGTTAGCCACTCTGGCTGGGCTTAAACGTTTAAAGCTCCCTCGTCACACGGGCCAATAGGAAGCAGAACCTGACTAAATCACTGCTTCCTATTGGCCGGCAAGGAGCGAGAGCTTTGAAACGTTGCCATAATGTGAACCATGGCAGCCTGACGAAGCTGCTACCGGCACCCCCTACGGAGGTTAGTATCTCCGGAAGCAGGGGGTCCCCTATGCTGAAATTAATGGGGTTCAGCTCGGAGACCCCCTGCTTCAATCCTGGGTATTTTTTCATTTATTTTTAAAATGGTTAAAAAAAAAAAAAAAGAGAGAGAGTTTGGATTACTGTTTTAAAACTCTGTAAAATGCAAGTACTGTATTTACCCTATTGCATTATCCTTTAAGTATCACAATCAGTGGAATAATGATGTGATTAAATGGTATTCTTTTAATCGTTTAGTTCTTCCAGATTTGAAGGTTCACTTAACATGGATCTGAGTGAAATCAGCATGAATTTAGTACCCTTTCCTCATCTCCACTACCTGACATCAAGCCTGACTCCTCTCTATACACTGGCTGATGTGAACGTGCCTACACGAAGGTATGGTATATTTGTTTTTGTTTTTAAGCATTAGCTGCAATAAAGAAAACATCTGCAATTACCCTCTTGGTAATTAAAGATTACTACATACAGTACTGTACTCTTCCAACACTAGGGAATAATCTATTGCAATCCCTATGGCAAAGAGTATACACTGCAGTGAGAACAGTTTTCATGTCAATTACCTTTAATTTTTAGTTCTTTATAGTCTTGCTCTATGAACAAGGCTGTTTAAAGGCCATATTACAAGCTGGAAAAGCTCTGCGAAAAAATTATATTCTGCGGTTTTAAATCAATACTGGACATTACATCTATAGCAATATGAAGTATTTTCTACAGAGAATACCCAAGCGCTTACTGGTGAAAAGCACTAAATCCTTACAACCCTTTTTAAAAATGTGCCTGTTGCAGTAGGTACCAGACAACATGAACCAGGCAGCCATGTGAAAGTATTACAGTATTCATTAAGGTCTATTTTCTGGAAGGAGAACGAGTTTTTATATTGTATGTGGATACAATACCTTTCCAGAAGCAGCCACCCCGAACTGCAAGAGAATGACATGTCTTTGTCTTTATTACAGGTTGGATCAGATGTTCTCTGATGCTTTCAGCAAAGACCATCAGTTGATTCGTGCTGACCCAAAGCACAGTCTGTACCTTGCGTGTGCACTGATGGTGCGAGGAAATGTTCAAATGTCAGACCTTCGCAGAAATATTGAAAGGTTTCAATACTGGTTTTGTGGGTTATGAGCACACCACAAAATGATATTCACCAATCATGTCAGCAGTTCCTTAGATTTCATTAGACGGTTTATTGCTTGAGAACACTTCAGTGTGTGTGTGTGTGTGTGTGTGTGTGTGTGTGTGTGTGTGTGTGTGTCAGTGTCAGATATTTGTATTTCCCATGTCACTGAATTTGGTTCTAAATGTCTCCTAAAACTTGGAGGGGGGAGGGGGATAGCCGTTGTAACAAATAATTTATATTCTATATCTTTGCAAACAAATGCACTTTTCCCCTGGTAAAAATTTTTAAGATACAGTATGTATTTGTAACACATTAATTATATAATGCACTGTTGTAATTTAACTATGCATTGCAGTTACACTTTTTTCATTTTGTTTTAGGTTAAAACCTTCTCTGCAGTTTGTCTCCTGGAATCAAGAGGGATGGAAGACAAGTCTCTGCTCAGTCCCACCTGTTGGCCATTCCCACTCACTCCTGGCATTAGCAAACAACACCTGTGTGAAGCCTACATTTATAGAGCTCAGAGACAGATTTAATAAGATCTACAAGAAGAAGGTATGTAGATTAATCTGTGTATTTGGTAGCCTGACAGTCTTGAAAAAGCGTTCACGCGAAATGATCGTTGACGGGGGCTCTCACATACATGGCAATAGTTACCCAGAAAGCTGCAAAGACAGAATTTAAGGTTGCGATTTTTTGAGGACAGTGGTTCCAAACGCCACATATATAGCCAGTAAATAAGCTTTAGTTCCTCTGTGAATATAGCACAGCACTGCGCCTGATTACCAATGGTATGTTTCCTTTCAGACCATAAACAGACGCTTAGTAACTATTTTGCCTTAGCGCCCTTTAAGAGGCAATACCGGTTTAATTATAACCATAAGATATACACATTATGGCTGAGTGCTTATAAGAACTATATTGAGCACTAAATACTCATTCAATACAACTTCTACATTGCGTATTGGCAAAGGGCTAAGCAGCATTAATATGCTACTGAACCTGTTATTCTGAGGCTATATTTCTATGTTACTCAGCGCATCACCTGTAACGTTAACATATTACTTTGTTTCTGAGGCTTTACATTTATGTCTGCTCAGCATATTCTCTGAGCTGAGGGGATACAACAAAAAACAGACAAAGATGCCCAAAGCTACTTCCAATGTGACAAAAACACACAGTGCAATACCTACATATTCTCTTGAAAAAAGGGTCATTTAGTTTAACCCTTTGGCCACGCCCACTAGCACTCCTTTTGACACTTATATACAGTGTTCGACAAACCTATACATTTGCTCGCCCCGGGCGAGTGGATTTAACATCGTGGCGAGCTCCTATTGGCCCAAGCAGCACACGTTTGGTACTAGGTGGCGAGTAGATTTTTTTGTTCGGCGAGTAGATTTTTTGGTGATTTGTTGACCACTGCTTATATACATATATATAGTATGTGGTAATGTTAGGGATTTCTCAGAGCTTGTTGGGTTTCTGTGTGTTTATCACCTGATAGGGGCCCACATCTGAAAGCAATTACTTGCCAAATCACTAACTTTGTAGACAACATGAATCACACCAAAAGATACGTCTGTTGCTATCTAGTCAACCTATGTTATCACTGATATGGATACGGACAAAGTGTCTCTTCTGGTGGGGAAAATACACATGAATCCCAAAAGAAAGAGGGCACCACCCAAGAACCCTATCAGTAATCTGCCAATCTGAATATCGTTGTTCTAAAGACATTAATTTATTTAGTGTAACAATGTAATATATACTAACAACTGTCCTTAGATACTGGAATATCTTTTCTCTTAGAAAATTGGCAGATACATATATATCAGCAGCCTTTCTTTCAATTAAGGGTACTAAGTTTAATTTGATTTAATGCTAGCCAAAATAGAAATTAAGATAACCAAAACCAATACTTAGGGTCTGAGTATATCTATCATCTACTTTTGATTTTAACTTATTGGTAATTACCCAAGAGTGACTCTTTGTGAGTCTTTTTTTAACTAATTGTGTCTTCTGAAGGACATTAGTAAGCCCAGAGGTATATTAGTTCATGAATTAAGGAAACAGGCTACTATATTCAAGGCATTATGAAGATTTTGGTACATGCTGGGATGCTGCAGTTAAGCACTTGTGCCCAGAAATATTGCTATTTAGTTTTTGAGGAAACATTTGCAGACTAGAATGATTGCATTATGTTTTACATGCAAAATCACTGCAGTGCCAAACATTGCAAATGTGTGTGTAAAATAGCTTTTTAATCTGGTACGTGCCAGGTTTATCTAACATGTGCATTTCAGATGACTATACCCAGTAACTCAATAGTACATGTCTCGTGTGCTTTTGCTAGATAGAACAGCATGTAATAATTGTTGATTATTATCCAATACCAATCTATTTCATATATAACATACTAATAAACGAGCTAAGCAGTTACAGTACTTGGTTTTAGTTGGGTATCTCATTCTCAAGGGCAAGGAAATATTTGTGGGTTCTCTACAAATGATCTACTGTACTTGTTCTTTCAGCACCTAAAGAGTTACAGTAAAAAGGTAGTAACACAGGAGAGGGGGTCGGTGGTATGGTACCTTTTATTGGACCAACGAGTAGTTATTTTACGTTCTTTCGAACCTCTTGGGGGTCCTGCATCGGCTATCATAGCTACACGATCAAGGACCTGAGAAGTTCAAAAGGTTCGAATATATCAACTACTTGTTGGTCTACTAAACGGTATCATACCACCTACTCCTTCTCCCTCCTTTATTACTACATGGAAGAAAAGGACCATTACAGCCACCTACCTTCTTTGCTCGCTAGTAAAAAGGTAGTATAAGTGGTGTCAAGCTGCAGTACAATTTTAAGTAAAAGGTGCCATAAGACTTAGCACTGTTTAATAAATATGGCTCCAGTCTAGGGGATTGTCAGTCTGAACGAAATGTTTACCCATTGCAGGCTCACCTTCATCATTACCTACAAGTTGATGGGATGGAGCAGAGCTGTTTTTCAGAAGCTATTTCTTCTTTGTCATCACTTATTGAGGAATACAATCAGCTTGATGCGTCTAAAGGGTTACACATACCAGATCCTCCTAGACTAAATATAGCGGTCTAATGATGCCTGTTCTTTTTGGGGTCAATTAACAAAATCTTCGTATGGAGCTAAAAATTGGCTATCAATACAAATGTAAAATAATAGTCATGCATGTACTGTGACATTTTCATGATTACATATTGAAGAAAAAAATGGCAACTCGATATCATGTAATCACAAAGCAATGAACTTAAATCAATAATTCAGCGTCCAAAAATAATATGAAGAAGGAATTTGTAAACAAATCAGTGAATTAAAAAATATTAAATACAGTGAAATCCAAAAAGTTATCTGTATAATTCGTGTCTGCAGAAATAGTTGAAGTTATTATAGGGAATAGCCTACCAATGCTAAAATGTTTATCTGCACAGTAATAGGCCATTGTCTTACCATACATTTCCTTTCTAGTGTCATCTGTGTCATGTCAGAATGCCTTAAACTGATGCAATTTCGTTAGTGAGCTACAAAGAATCTCATTAATATATGTCAATCCAATATGAACAAATCTTAACACAAATTACTATATATGCTTTTTTATTCTTGAAGGAAGATCTGCACTATGCTTGTAATAATTGAAAATTATTTGACTATGCGTTATTTACTATTCTTTTCACCTTTTCAATAAATTAATTTCCCATGCTAGCATTGATCTGGGTTAGTGGAATATAATGTACTCGGCAAGGAAAGTAATTATTATTTATAAGCTGGTTACAAAACGAAAAACATTTTTTGCCTGAATTTAGGAAGCACCAGAGAAATAAAGGGAATGACAGTAAAGTATTTGTTGTATAACCTTGATAGTTTGTGTGTGTGTATAAATATGTATATATTTCATCTAAACATGTTTGCACTATGTAAATAAATTACACAGATGTATGTTTTTACTACCATGTATAAATTTTAGTACACTCCAGTTTTTATATGCAATAAATACAATATGCTTCTGTATAAACAACTGGCATTTTTTTTAAAAGTCGGCCATTGCTAAAATCAGATTTCCATTTGGTGTTGAATCTATCTATCGGGGTTTCTTTGAAACAAATAAAAATTATAATGTATTAACTTTCTGATATCTTCTGAATAAAGATATGCCGTGAATAAAAGATGGGCCTGAGAGTGTTATACGACATATGCTCCATACCAATCGAAGCAGTCACGAGGATGCCTTCAGACATTGTGTCATATGGAGATGAGATTGCCTTGTTCTCAATTGATTATTTCTATAATAGTGAAAGATGGTTATCAGAATATAAAGACACAATTTTTATATACATACAGTACTATACAGTCTCTCTACTGCAAAACTGTAAACATATTCTAGTTCCTTGTATCGCCCAATCATTCTTTTAAGATCACAAAGGGTGAAATAGACAAATCATAACACAATCCCACATGATGCTCTGCACAATTCAGACAGCCCTAAAGCTATGTTCTCGTAACAAAGTTTTATATTCTGGCTTAGATTGTACGGAACTAATTGCAGCCTACCAGTGTCCATGGAAGCCTTGTGTAATGAAGCCTTGAATGAATATTCTGCTGCTATTATCAGTATATAAACCAATAGAAGCAAACTTGAAGAATTCCAAAATGAGCATCTGATGAACATAACAGGCATAATTTTCTGTAATTGTGGACTTCTCTTTAATACTGCAAGAGGACGAATATGGTGTTATACAAAGATTTTTTTCCTGCTATCACCAATCCTGCTACCCCACAACAACGCTGAACCAATTTGTTGCAGTCTCAATTTTTCCATTGTATGCAACTTCAAGTCCCAACTCTATAATCTGGGTATCATCTTCTTAATGATGGCTCTTAATATGATGCTTAATAACATTGGCCAGAGATCTGACAAAGAGACAACATACTGTATTTTGCTGCATTTTAAGATATTGTGCCTAGTAGGTAATGGTAACCACCTTTGTATGACTTACTTCAGATTGATACTGTAGAGATAAATAACACGCTCCATGTTACAATCAAAAATAGTTTAATTTCTTTGTTTTCCGCCAACTTTGGAAAGCAGTTATCTATATGCATATCACTGTATATTTTGGAAAGTTGTCTGTTTGCTATGCATTTGGACACCTTAAGATATTGTAACCAAATTTTGCATGACGGTTTCTGAGATCAAGGAGCAGTTTTTTATTTGTTTGGATACAATTCACAAAGGACATGATCCCATCACACAACCCTCAAGCTACCACTTAAAGCAGCAGTTCAAGCAATATCCTACATGTGTTTTTTTTAATAAATCAGTTCTGTACTATGAGAAAATACTTGTAGCATTTAAAAAAATGTTTTAAAGACATTTTTAATGTTTTTAATGTAGGAAGCATTTCCAAAGTGACAGCCCCCTTCCCCTTCTGATAGGCTCTGACTGTTGAGCCCCGCCCTATCTAGCAGTGCACCAATTGTATCTAGTAACTGCCCAGTCAATCATACTCCAGGACTTTATTGCCCAGAATGCCGTGCAAGAACTGAATGAAATAACCCGGAGCTAGCGATCGATTACAGGAGAACGGATCGATCTGCAGTTTAGCTAATCACTTGTCAGTGTGCAGATTGTATTGATGCACATATTGAATGGAAAAAATATATATATTTCTTTTAAAAAAACATCAGCTTGAACTGCAACTTTAATCTTGGTCAGTCTGAAAATACAATTTGCAATTTTGGCAAAAATACAGGAGCAGCCAAAGTTCTTCAAGAGTGTGAGATCATTGTTTGGGACGAGTACAATATCCCACAAACACGCATTAGAGGCTCTCGTTCAAACATTTCAGGACCTCTGAGCCATTTAAACTATGGGTGTAGTTAAAAAAATTGTTTTAGCAGTGGATTTTGCATTAAGAAACAAAAAAAAATTATCCATTTATAAATTTCAGTATTTTTAAGTTTCTTTGAATTCCCAAGCAACTTCAGGTCCTTTCAGCTAGTCCTATATGAAACTTATTTTCAAATGTTACTGCTATCCTTGAGGGGAGTATATAGATGTGTATGTGTGTGTATATATATATATATATACATACATATATATATATATATATATATATATATATATATATATATATATATATATATATATATATATATATACACACACACACTGTATATAGTAACCTAATGTTATTCCTTAAAACAAATATCAATTCACTAATTGAACGGTGTCCTGTGTGTCTGGTATTAATTCAAGAAGCAATAGTGCATGAAAATGTGATCTTTATGGTAGTCAGGCTTCCACACTCATAAGAGGTATATTGTTATATTGCACATTCTCAGATAAGCTCCATACTATTTTTATTCTACAATAGATGCTTAGATCTATTCATGAAGATTGTTAAATGCCCATCTTATAGTGTCCATTGCAACAACATGGTCTCTATGTATGTGGTTACAGGTCTCTGGACTTCTATTAGTGACTATTCTAGTTCTAATTAGAGTAGACACTAATTTCTCTCATAACGATAAATGTCTGTGTAGACCTGGATATTCATTATTAAATCATAGAGCAGTTTAACTTACATGTAATTATTGTTTTCACGAAGACAAAGGTAGGTAAAACCCTGTATGTGATTCTTGGAATCTGAGCATTGTGTTATCATATAGGAAATAGGGTTCTCGACTCCTCATGCCCGATTAACTTAAATTTAGACTTCTGTAAGTAATTATATTTCAAGGTACCTGTATGTGATTCACAAACATATGTAGTCTTGACAATGCACTCCTGGATCCTCTTTGGACACAATGTCCGTGTCTATCACCGTCCTACTCCCCAACGCCTCCTGAAATAGCTTTTGAGCTATGTAAGGATATCGCACACGTGAAGTTTGAAAGCAGTTTTATTGCATTTATTTCTTCAAATGTAACTACAGAATATACACTTTTCAGGGGGGAGACCCCACCTTTCGTCACCCTGCTTTTCAAACTCGTGTGGTATCTTTATATAGCTGTTGGCCAATTTGTGATTGTTAACTACACTTTTGGAGCCAAACATACAGTATCTGCATTGCCAACACAGTCTGACAACTCACAAAATCTTAAGATGAGCGAAAATATCTCCAGGATCACTACAGATCTTCTGACAGACACAAGATGTGATCCACATCATTTTCCATGTAAAGGAGCTTTCATTTTGGCACTGGAATTGGACTGTAATCATTTTGGACTTGTTGGGGAGGCAGCACCTTTTATTTTTGCACACCCCGCAGTATGTGGGCTTGTATTTCCGTGTTGACGAACACTCCGATAAAACCAATTTCACAGGTTGCGGAGCCTGGAACGTGGGCTTGCAGGTCTTTCCCCCAGAAATCTGGAAAAAGAAAAACGGGTCAAGATAAAACGGTTTTTGATTAAAGTGCCCAATAATAATGCTGCTCATGAAGATCAAAGGGCATCATCTGATCTAAGCACAGAGAAGGCTCTTTTATTACTTCTGTATAAAACAACTTTTTTAACAGGTTGCTATTTCTCCAAAAAGGAAGTAAAAGAGGAGAATTATGGTGAAAGAAGGGGTAATGGTTTTCCCAGTGCCAGTGAGTGCTATTTCACAGGTAAGCTGATTCCTCATTGTTTGCTGCTTTTTAAACACTCCAAATTAATTTCTTGTCTTGTTAATCATTATTGGTTTCATACCTTGTCATCCCATATAATGTAATATATTGAAAAGCAGTAGGAGGTAAACACCTCTATTAATTAAAATGGTAAAGATGTCAACCACCTTCAATAAACGCATATTAAAACTGTAGAAGCCTAGATAGCAAGATAAAACTAAAAGGCAGCCTCTTCTAATCAACACCAATTTCAGATATTAGCGATCCTTCTCACATTTTCTGTGATAAATGTAGTGCTAACTTTACCAGGCAAGAAGTGTGATGTGTTTAACTACCATGGAGGATATATATATATATATATATATATATATATATACACACACACACACTTCTAGATGCATATTAATGTTCCAGGAAATACTAAGGGGATTATAGTTTTTATTTCCCTTGAGTGACACTGTATGGTCTTATACAAAAATGTATAGTTATATAAATATTAGTGTTATATATTACTAATTGAATTGCAAGAACCTTTGCATCCACTGGCTGAATAAACATCCCATGCATTTTTTTTTTAGCTGTCTCACCTTTACCGAAGTAATCAGATTCCAAAGATAAGTCTTACAATCTATAGTCCAGAAATAAATAACACATACTTCTATTTTCAAGCCCCCTTGCTCCTCTAACACTAGTCAATAGGATAAAGACTTAGACACCTGGAAAATATATACTTAAAATAAAGGGCAGAACATAGAACACAGACAGAGCACAGGGAGTGCTCCCTTGAGAAAGGTCCTGTGCCAAGGACCGAAACGTCGGGTTTATGTGCCAGTTTTTCTACTGAATACACGCTTTTTTGTACCTCCTGAGTGTGCTGTCTCCTTCTTGCCTTGTGATCTTGGGATCCTGGATTTACTCGGTAAGGAACCTATCTATCTATCTATCTATCTCTATATATATATATACACAGTAAAATACGTATCAAATACACAGTAAAGTATGTATATATATATATATATATATATATATATATATATATATATACGTACTTTACTGTGTATTTGTGTCATTGGATGTAGCACTGGGCTCTGTCTGTGATCTATGTTCTGCCCTTTATTTTAAGTATATATTGCCATGCCCAGTAGCACTCCGCTTTGACACTTGTATGCATATATATATATGTTGTGGCTACTTTGGGGGTTTAATAGGAGCTTACTGGTTTTCTTTGTTTTACACCTGGAAAAGAGTACACTGCCGTTTAGTAGTTGGTTTTCTTAATATAAAATACAATTGTCACTAAACCAAACTGTGATAGGGAAAGCGGGACACAGTATATTACCGGTTAAGCCAGCTAATTGCCCTTACCAGGCCAGATGGCGACCCAAGGTACAGGGTCAAAATGACTGCCAGCACTGTTAATAAGTTATTTCATTAGGTATTTGTGTCGTTTATTTATTATGTATCTGTGTGCTTGGGCCACTAACAATGGTTGAGTGGCTTGCACACAGTGAGTAGGGCATTAGCCTTTGTGTGGTCAGGTGCAATGTGTCTCTGGAAAATAGTGAGGTGGGGAACGGCGAGCCCTTCTGGTGGAGAGGTACATACTCTAAAAGTGGAGCATTGTTCTCTTCCCAGCAGCCAGGCTTCTGCCCCTATGGGAGGTGTAGAACTATAATTAGGAACAGAGGCCTGGATCCTAGCCTCTTCGACTCGATTCCTATTGGTTAGTTACAATTTCCTATGCTGTGAAGTCCCCACCTCATGCGATTGTCCTTTGGCACTGTCATTGCCCACTGGTTTTCCATGTTCTCAGATGGATGCAAGGAAAACTATAGAAGCTGAAGCTGATCAGGGCTCTACAGTTGTTAGTGGTTTGTCGCGGTGTCAAGAGACCAACTAGAAAGTGAACTGTCGACCAGAGGCGGGTATCCTGAGTTACTGGGATTCCTGAACGCACAAATCAAGGCGGCATCTAGGGTAAGCTCACTCCGTCAGTGCCTTACGCTGGTCGGGTTATTGCCTTGTTTGTGCCCTGTGTTGCTCTCTATTGGCTCTGGCCAGAATAAACTTTTGTTTATTTAACTCTGCCTGCTGTTCGTGATCCCAGTGAAAGTCTGGTCTACTGTGACACACATATCGTTTTTGTTTCCAATGGCATTGAAGTTACTGGCCCAACTCTTTTCATCATTACATGCATATATTTCATAATAAACTATCGTCATAAAAATGTACGGATGATTATAAAATCATGTTTACTTTAAAATACACTGAATTACCTTCAAAGTGTTGAGTAAGGTGGAATTACATGGCCGGAGGAAGCAGAGTCTCCTATCCTTCCTCATTTCACATTTGCTATTTTCATTTGTTATTTTAATAGATATCCCCATTCCACAGGTTCTTGAACAAGGGCTCCACTGAGTTGCCTGAACAAGGCATTTTCTTTTCCAAACAAGTGGTAAAACCTTGTAAACTGAAACACAGAGCAAAACATTTGGTTTCTTAAACTTGTCATAAACAAATCGTCTACTGTGTCCCATACCTTTTTTGTTTGTTGACATATAAGACGAACTCTACTGGATGTTTTTGTACATTGAACATACCATGGGTGGTTGATTTTGTGTTACATACGACAGACAGTACATGTTTTGTGATTACTCAAAAAAGAAATGTTTCATTTATACATGAGGAATGTATTGGAACATTTTATTTATTTGAATAATTAGCTCAATATTCTTGTGATGCTGCAGTAGAATCAATGTTCTTCACCAAATAACTTGCAAACATAAGCAGTCTCAGTCCACATTTGCAAAAATATATTTTGCTAGCATACTGTACATGCTAGATTGTAACAGTTTTATGCAGAATGAATCACTGTGTTGGTGCATTTTCACTAGCCCTGAGTAATAAAAAAAAAACATTGATCCACAAAGAGTTACTAGACACAATAAGTCTGTAACTGTTTCAGACGCCCATAATATATATTTTCTTTAACTGTGCACACAATGTCTTGTATATAATGTATACCCTGTTCATTTATGTAACTGTATTTGTAACCATGTATTATTTGTTTTACTCTGTGCCCAGGACATACTTGAAAACGAGAGGTAACTCTCAATGTATTACTTCCTGGTAAAATATTTTATAAATAAATAAATACAATTCATGTAATATCACACAAAGGCGAACTGGTATGCAATCTAATATTTGAAATATTATAGTTGAAGCAAATTAGAGCAGATCTATGAGTGTACCTGGAAGGTAGACATTGGTTTAAAGATGTCAGAGCAGGAAGCAGGTTAAAAGCCCAGCACACATCTGCAATACATAAAGGCATGTTAAACTATTGGTTATTTCGCTATGGCCAGCATTCATCAAGCCACGATGTGGGCGATAGAACGAGGTGCTATCAGTAATAGCCATTGATTTGGCAGAATGGCAGTTGCCACCGGACCCTGGTGGGATAACCTGCATCATGGTGTGATGGATCCTGGCATATATATGAAGTGGAATGCAAAATGCAAGGGGATGTAGAGGAAAGTAGTGGTTTTGAAGGAAACATAACATAAAAATACTTAAAAATGCAATAATGGCCCCAGAAGCTAAAGAGATTGTTTTGTTTGTCATGCTAACAGGAGGAAAGCAAAAGCTGGTATAGGATAATAAAGCATAAGAGATCAGATTGGCATACCATCCTAAAATATCACATCATTTGTATTTGTAAAACAACCAACTTTCATAATTAATTAAGCATGTTGACACACAGGAGTTCCATGCAAGACTGGGGCAAAAATCTGTACCAGGTTAATCAAACAAAAACAATTCCATTGCAACGTGATTTTTCTCTTTGATGCCACACTAGTTTAAAAAAAAATGAATATAAGTTTATAACTGATATTTTTAATATGACACTCTACAGTTTGAGTCAACAGCAAGGCCACAAGCTGTGATACACAAATCTATTTTTCAGCAAACTTACAAGCAGAATCTGTCACCTTTTTTGCTTAATTGTCTTACCATTTACTTGGAATATTTTGAGAACTTCAGGTTTGGGTCTGGGTTAGGTTGAGGTGATTTTCTTCTGCGTCCCTCCGTGGCAACCATAATTAGTGGGATGCCCTTCCTCTGGGCTGGGGGTAGGACTAAAAACATGACATTAAAAGGAGGGGTGTCTTTCCCTTCTGGTCAGTTATTTGTCTTGTACTGGGAGGTAGTGTTTAATGTTAGTTTTTACCTAGATTCCTTTTTGTTTTTTTATTATGTATGGGCCACTTTTATGTTGCCTAATCAGGGAGGGAAAATTAGTCCCCTGGAGCCATGCTCAGGAGCATTAGCCAGGGGACACTAGTACATTTTAAAATACCTGTTTTCAGGTACCTTACCTCAGGGGAGTGCAATCTCTTTTCCCTACTCCGCCCTGCCGGCTGTGCCCCTCTTCGCACGCCAATCCCTCCCTTTTCCTCGGCTCCGGCGTTCTGGGCGTCATGACGTCACATTGCCATGGCGACGTGTCTCCAGAAGCCGTCTGAGCCAAGGTAAGTGCAGTTTACAGAGGCCTTCTCTGCTTCCCCGGCATTTAATTTAAGTGCCTTCAGGAAACGCGCGGACAATCTCACGCCCTCCAGTATGCGCACTCCTGCCTTACCTGATAGTCTTGAGCCTATGCTCATCAGTAGTGTCCCAGAAAGGTACAGGCCTCTGTCAGGCCCTGTGGAATAGTCTTTCGCGCCTATTAGAGAATGCACAACATCACATGTTAACAGGGCCGAACTTCCAGTTTGACAGAAGCAGAGTCCTAAATACAGGAAGTGACGTCAAATGCCGTTTTTTCCGCGTATCTTCATTTTAAAAGGGGAAGAACAGATACATTCTCCCTCTTCCTTCCCCTTATTGTGACAAATTAATTTGGTGATTACAGGAAAAACTTTTTCCACCATGTTAGCAAGACAAGACGCACTCCCTGATTCTAAAGGGGATAACCCTTCTCAAGAGCCTCAACCATTAAAGTCTAGAAAGGCTACTGTCAAGTCTAGACACTGCATCCTTATCCAATAAGAGACCTCACAAGACAAAGGTAATTCTTGATTTATCTTGATTTATCTAAAGAAGATTTCTCATTTTCAGAGCAGAAGGCATTCTTATCCACAGAAGAAGGTGAAATCCTAGAAGACCCAGATTATTTTAACGTAGATAGTGGTGATAGATTGATAAGAGGTATTAAATATAAAAGTGCCCAATCAAGAATTGGGATCTTGGATCAAGCGTTTTTAAGGCCCAAAGATCAGTGGTCACTGTTTTCCTGTCCAACAATCCATTAAGTACATGAGTACATCAGAGTGGGTAATCCCAGAAAGAAGGTCAGGAACTACTATAAAATATTTTAAGATGTATCCCTTCACAGAAGAAGATGCCAGAAGTTGGGATTTTCCCCTGAAAATAGTTTTTGCCATAGCAAGATTGGGGAGACAGACTACCATCCCCAAAGAATATGGTTCGTTTTTAACAGATCCAATGGACAGGAAGATGGGACGTTCTTTATGTAAACAATATATTACGATTGAAGCTGTCATGAAGCCGGAAACAGCAATAGCCTGCATAGTCACAACAGTGAGAACCTGGACAGCAGACCTGGAAGAGACAACAATTACTGAAGAATTTGTCAAATCTGAAAGAGGCAGTTCATTTTTTGTGTGATTCATCCTGTGATATTACCAGCTCCTAGCAAGAGCCTCAGCACACTCCGAAGAGCATTATGGCTGAACCCATAGTCAGATCCGTCATAAAAAAATACGTTCATATTCTGTATCCATGTCATTCGGAGAAGCTCTTGATTCAATTATTTCTAGAATTTCAAGAGGAAAGAGTAATGTTCTCCCCCAAGAAAGGAGAAGTCAAGCCTCTTCAGGCAATTGAAATTCTCGATTAGCAGTACATGATGTGAAAGCCTACAGACCAAGCATGTCTTATGGTAACCCATGGTATGGTCAGACTCAATTTTCTATAGGACAGGCTAGTGGAGTGCACTCAATTTCCCAGTTTCCCATTAAGAAACAGAACTCCTGAAGTCCAACATGGGCTACCCCAATGGGCAGCAGACTGGAGTTTTTCAAGATCGTTGGGCCCAAATAGCAATATATATGTATGCATTGACAAATATCAGTGAGGCATATGTGTTGAAATTCGTGGAAATCCCAAAGAAGAATTTATTTGTGAAATCAAGAATAGTGAAAGATCCGGTAAAAGCCAACGCTCTATTCTGCACCATACAAGAGCCAAGAGAAAATGATGCAATAGAATCAGTTCCAACGCCACTAATGAAGATCAGGCAGTAATGAAGATCAGGCAAGACCAATATAAGAGGTGATTTCCTGAGCAGACACAAAATCAATGCAGGAGAATGGTCATTGAATCCACAGATTTATCACCACATTATGCTCACATGGTGTTGTCTAGTAATAGATTTCATGGTCACAGCAACAATCGGTTGCTTCCATCTCATTGTGCAGACTGGAAGCTAGGTTTGCGGATATGATGTCAGTAGACAGGGATTCGATACACTGGCTTACATTTTTTCTTTTTTTGTCTATGTTGCAAGAAGTGTTGAAAAAAGATTCAAAGGGACCAAGCAAATGTAATCTTGAAACGCTTGCATTGGCCTCACAGAATATGGGTTGCAGACCTCGTCAAATTATAAATAGACCATTGATGAAGACAACAACTGTCCCCGGATTTATTAACCCAGGGTCTGATCATCCTTCCATATACTTCAATAATTCACCCGACGGCATGGAAATTGAAAGCATATGTAACGGCTGGACCCCCCTTCTATGACCCACCCAATCTCACATTGGCCCGTGTGGTCTAACCGGTCCCCATTACGTGATAATGTATGGTGGTGCACCTGCAAGTAACAGGACTCCTGAGTCTCCCGCTTGATGGTATTAGGGGATGTCATCAGGACAGGTAGCTGAGGTAGTGGTTACGAGTCCAACTTACTTCACGTGGAGCGCCTCCACCTCATCAGGATCTATGCTTCCGCAGGGAGATGGTCCTGGTGAGGAACTCCTTCTCGGTGGTGACTGCCACTGTTGAGTAATCTCACACTCACACAGTGAGAATATCTTTAACAAGGCCATCTTTATTGTAGATTTGGATGTAGCAGACTGCCCCATGCAGCTGCCGGCTCTAGGCGCACATTTCTCCGTGCTGTCCCTTTGCCAGGTACGCCCTCCCGTATTGAAGGGGGATTCCCTCTTCTCCTAGGGAGATCACCTCTGTGCCAGGTCCCTGGACACAGAGGGGCTTAAACAGACTTGATTGGTCAACCTGTACCGCTAGTTACTACACTAGGGTCACAAAGTGTTCCTACAATCCCTTATGCAGGAGTCATACACTTCACTAAATAATCTTCAACACAACTTAACTGACAGTGTTGTGCCTTATATACTTCAGGAGGCAGGCACAGCTCTGATGTCACTATCCAGGGACTCAGAGCATACGGCCACTCCCCTCCATACATAGGGCACCTCACCAGGGTGTGAGGGAAAACCTCCATAACTACTGCTGGCAGGCCTGTACTTACCAGGGCTTACTGCCAACAAGGAAGAGGCCGGCAGTCCATTATTATGCATGGCTACATACTCCCCCTGGTGAATCCCCACCGTCCCGGCTGGGACCTAAATTTGGTGTACCTTGCGCCAGGAAACACTGCAAAAGAACACACAAATGAAACGTCAAACATCATCACATTCTCATAATAATGTAAGGACATTTCGCTCACTGACCAGCAGGGAGCGCTAAAGAAAAGGCAGACCACTCAGGCCTCGTTCATTACAGTACACTACTTTATTCATGTAGATACTGCGTCCGATCTTCCAAACCCTCATTAGTTGGGAAACCCTCTGTTCAGCCTGAATTCCCTTAATGGCACCTCCCTTATTGACAATATAATACTCTATGTCAGTCCGGAGCCATCTCTCCCGATTATCCTCTATCTCTCTCATAAGAGGTTCGGGAAGATAAGGGTACTCAAGCCCATGAGACCTCTTATATTTTGCAACAATAGCTCGCTCTGCACGGCAGGCCCGGGTCAATTTAGCTTGTCCCGCCCTCTCCGGCAATACCCATGATAAGGGCTCGTCTGATTCCACGGGACCCTCTAATCCTTCAGAACCTTGGGGCGTAATTAATCCTTTCTTAATTTTGTCCCACCTCACTCGCAACTCCTTGAGGTACGCATCATCATTGAACTCCCCTGGAGCCCACCAATGGTCAACTATCCCATCCCTTTCTAAAATGAAACGGGTGCGATCTATCCACGCTACATACCCCTTGTATAGGGGCACCCACCATCTAGTCTCCCGTACTTCTTCCTGTCTGGATTCTAGTGGCTCTTCCTCTTCAGGCCCACCCGAAGATACCCCCGAAGTACCCTCAGAAGGTGTAACAATCCCCCGGTACTGTGATTTGTTCCCAACTGTAACACTTAACACACTAGGGCAATCACTAGATACCGACACGTGTCGGGAAATCCTCCCTCCTCCCACCGATCCCTCATCCGAAGTTCCCCAGTCCAGGCTTTCAGTCCGATCCTCGGAAGGACCCCGGGAATCCCCTGACTTCCCTAGACTAGAAGTGGACCCGAATGAAAAAGTGACGGGGACAGGGGCTTTAACTAGGGCCTTGGGGCTAACTTTGGGAGTGGACGGGGTTTGGGGACGGGACCGGACCGTGGGTATAGGCAGGGTTACGACCTGCTCCTCGGCACTACCTGACTCGATTCCGCCACAAAGTCCCTTCTTTTCTCCAGTAGCTGGGCTTCTGGCTCTCCGACTCGAGCGCCCATTCCTTCTGGCAGCAGGTGATCGATTTCCGCTGCTCGACCGCAGAGGCGTGATCATCTCCCACTCGATGCCACTCTGGTCGTCTGGAATCTCCTCCTTGCACGCACGTGCCTCGGCGCCATCTTGGGTTGGGTCCCCAATCGGGACCTCTTCTTCCACGAGGACATCCGGCAACGCCCGTCTGCTACGCGATCCAGTCTGGCCCTGGATCCGCTCTTCTTTTACCACCACCACCCCCTGGGTCTGCGACGAGCACTGCGTTAGCTTACTATTTCGTAGTGTCGGGGTGGATCGACCTCCTTCCGAACCGCTAGTCACCACGGCAGTGGGACTCCGCCACTCGTGTTGTCTCAGCACTGGCGACACTCGACTCCGTGTCTCCACACCACGAGGGATAGCATCTCGCCAAGGTGTACCACTGGTATGGTACTCTGTCACTAAGTCCTGTGTATCCGCCAGCCTGGCACACTCCTCATCCGAGGACTCCAGCTTGGTGTTCGGCTGGGGTATCCCAGTAGGAGACCAGCGATGGGCTCCTTTTCGGTCACCCCTCCGATGACTGGTTTTCTCCTTTTTGAGAACCGGTCATGGTCCCTGTTCTTCGGGACCGGCATCCTCCTGCCACAATGCACCCGGAAGCTCCGCGGCCAACATCGGGGCATCGTCTTTGGCTTCCACAGCCTGTACCGGCACAAAAGTCGGCATGGGCCACAGGTACTGCAGTCCACAATGAGGGCATCGGGCCGCAGTGCCCACAGCTCCGCCCGGCAGTCTGCACTGCAGGCAGAGACACATCACCGTCTCCACACCCTCTACCCGGAGGATCAGGAAGCCTCCTGGAGCCGAGTAAGGATGTGTAGTGATCAAGGGACTCTGTTCCATTTTCTCAGAGACCCCAGCCATATTCACCAGAGGAGGTACTAGTTTCAGAGGTCTTTACTGGTCAATGGCTCTTCGCAACTGGAGTGCAGGGGCTGGTTTGACAACCCCTCCTCCTACTTTCTCCATCGGCATCCGGTGGAACTGCAAACCACTCCCCCTGGTTGAAACTAGGGGGATGTCTCGTAGACTTGTAGGCTGACCCAGCACAGTTGCAGAGTGAGTCATAGTCCATGAGGGCGCGGCTCCAGCTTTCACGCCAGACTCCCCAACAGGGTGGGGTTTTCTCGTTGGCGCCAATCCTGGCCAAAAACCAGCAAACTGCAAGGTTGCAAGACTTTCTGCAGCTGGCCCACGCGGTGTCCCGGGAACGCGGGAACCGCCATTTTGGTTAGTACTGTCTTTTTGCATCACATTTGAGGTAGCATTTGGTTGTTTGTATATCGAATGATAAGCAAGTCCATTTCGTTCCTCCCATCTAGTAACACTGTCGTCCTCACTTTTCTCGGGGGTATTATCCCAAGAGCACAAGCAGGACAAACACGGCGCAGCCGCAGCTCTCACGCCATTCCATAACAGGCTCACAAAAGTCTCTTCTGTAGCTTGTTCCTCATACTCGCACAGAACAGGTGCGATCTCTTCTTCGGCCTCCGTCCGCCATCCTGGACCATCTGCGCTGTGCAGATCCTCCATTCTTGCGGTTCTTTCTCGTCCTGTCCGCCATCCTGGACCTTCTGCGCTGTGCAGATCCTCCATTCTTGCGGTTCTTTCTCGATCTTTGAATACGGGGTTTTTGTACATGGAGCTCCGCTCTGCGGGGCAGCTACCACATCAGTACAATAAACATGCCTTGTGCACCACCTTGTGTACCTAACGTAGATCTGACTCGTGTTTGCACTACCTCAGGCTAGGCTCACTCTCGGTGTCTACTGTAACATTTTCCTCCAGTCTGTGCTCCTTGGTCAAGTGATCTGGAATGGAGACTAGAGTACTCTGGCTCTTCCATGCAGTACTCTGGGCGTCTACCTACTGTTGGTTAGCCTAGTGCGGACCCTTCCAGAATTCCTGCCCTAAGTTACCAGTTTACCCCTTCAGGCGTCCCCCCGCTAGCGCTACCCCAAGGTGACTAGAACAGCAATAGCCTCCCGCTCCAGACTCACTAACCACTAGCAGGATCCCAAGGCGTCTGTGCGGCCTGCAGCTCCAGCAGCTCCCCGACTACCAATGGTTCCGCCCCACGCAGCACAAAGTGGCAGCAGACACTCTCCCTGTTTCCTATTGTGTGCCTAGCAAGCCTGTCCTGTTAACAGGTCTCTCAGCAGCGCCTCCAAATGTAACGGCTGGACCCCCCTTGTCTGACCCACCCAATCTCACATTGGCCCGTGTGGTCTAACCGGTGCCCATTACGTGATCGTGTATGGTGGTGCACCTGCAAGTAACAGGACTCCTGAGTCTCCCGCTTGATGGTATTAGGGGATGTCATCAGGACAGGTAGCTGAGGTAGTGGTTACGAGTCCAACTTACTTCACGTGCAGCGCCTCCACCTCATCAGGATCTATGCTTCCGCAGGGAGATGGTCCTGGTGAGGAACTCCTTCTCGGTGGTGACTGCCACTGTTGAGTAATCTCACACTCACACAGTGGGAATATCTTTAACAAGGCCATCTTTATTGTAGATTTGGATGTAGCAGACTGCCCCATGCAGCTGCCGGCTCTAGGCGCACATTTCTCCGTGCTGTCCCTTTGCCAGGTACGCCCTCCCGTATTGAAGGGGGATTCCCTCTTCTCCTAGGGAGATCACCTCTGTGCCAGGTCCCTGGACACAGAGGGGCTTAAACAGACTTGATTGGTCAACCTGTACCGCTAGTTACTACACTAGGGTCACAAAGTGTTCCTACAATCCCTTATGCAGGAGTCATACACTTCACTAAATAATCTTCAACACAACTTACACTGGCGACACACTTTATTCGAGCTCGGCTAGTCCCACGAATTCGGGTATACCCGGGTGTATTGAGGTTTGTGACTGTTTTCTGCCCGAGTGCATTGAGGTATTTTCAGGCAGGGATTGAAGAATTTTATTCCCGCTGGCTGCAATACTGCACAGTATATATATATATACTGCATTACAATTCATGAATTTATGCCATCTGGTAGACACGCGAAGCATTGCAGCCTATTAAATCATAATCATTATCATTTAACAGATCAGCCGCCCGTCAGCCAGGCATGAACCCAGGCTGGGAAGGCAAACGTAACGGGGCTTGTCAGAGGTGAGAAGCGGCGCATTCCAGGTATCTGCCAGGTACATACTGGGTATTTGCTCGAATAAAGTGTGTCGGTGCAGTAACTGACAGTGTTGTGCCTTATATACTTCAGGAGGCAGGCACAGCTCTGATGTCACTATCCAGGGACTCAGAGCATACGGCCACTCCCCTCCATACATAGGGCACCTCACCAGGGTGTGAGGGAAAACCTCCATAACTACTGCTGGCAGGCCTGTACTTACCAGGGCTTACTGCCAACAAGGAAGAGGCCGGCAGTCCATTATTATGCATGGCTACATACTCCCCCTGGTGAATCCCCACCGTCCCGGCTGGGACCTAAATTTGGTGTACCTTACGCCAGGAAACACTGCAAAAGAACACACAAATGAAACGTCAAACATCATCACATTCTCATAATAATGTAAGGACATTTCGCTCACTGACCAGCAGGGAGCGCTAAAGAAAAGGCAGACCACTCAGGCCTCGTTCATTACAGTACACTACTTTATTCATGTAGATACTGCGTCCGATCTTCCAAACCCTCATTAGTTGGGAAACCCTCTGTTCAGCCTGAATTCCCTTAATGGCACCTCCCTTATTGACAATATAATACTCTATGTCAGTCCGGAGCCATCTCTCCCGATTATCCTCTATCTCTCTCATAAGAGGTTCGGGAAGATAAGGGTACTCAAGCCCATGAGACCTCTTATATTTTGCAACAATAGCTCGCTCTGCACGGCAGGCCCGGGTCAATTTAGCTTGTCCCGCCCTCTCCGGCAATACCCATGATAAGGGCTCGTCTGATTCCACGGGACCCTCTAATCCTTCAGAACCTTGGGGCGTAATTAATCCTTTCTTAATTTTGTCCCACCTCACTCGCAACTCCTTGAGGTACGCATCATCATTGAACTCCCCTGGAGCCCACCAATGGTCAACTATCCCATCCCTTTCTAAAATGAAACGGGTGCGATCTATCCACGCTACATACCCCTTGTATAGGGGCACCCACCATCTAGTCTCCCGTACTTCTTCCTGTCTGGATTCTAGTGGCTCTTCCTCTTCAGGCCCACCCGAAGATACCCCCGAAGTACCCTCAGAAGGTGTAACAATCCCCCGGTACTGTGATTTGTTCCCAACTGTAACACTTAACACACTAGGGCAATCACTAGATACCGACACGTGTCGGGAAATCCTCCCTCCTCCCACCGATCCCTCATCCGAAGTTCCCCAGTCCAGGCTTTCAGTCCGATCCTCGGAAGGACCCCGGGAATCCCCTGACTTCCCTAGACTAGAAGTGGACCCGAATGAAAAAGTGACGGGGACAGGGGCTTTAACTAGGGCCTTGGGGCTAACTTTGGGAGTGGACGGGGTTTGGGGACGGGACCGGACCGTGGGTATAGGCAGGGTTACGACCTGCTCCTCGGCACTACCTGACTCGATTCCGCCACAAAGTCCCTTCTTTTCTCCAGTAGCTGGGCTTCTGGCTCTCCGACTCGAGCGCCCATTCCTTCTGGCAGCAGGTGATCGATTTCCGCTGCTCGACCGCAGAGGCGTGATCATCTCCCACTCGATGCCACTCTGGTCGTCTGGAATCTCCTCCTTGCACGCACGTGCCTCGGCGCCATCTTGGGTTGGGTCCCCAATCGGGACCTCTTCTTCCACGAGGACATCCGGCAACGCCCGTCTGCTACGCGATCCAGTCTGGCCCTGGATCCGCTCTTCTTTTACCACCACCACCCCCTGGGTCTGCGACGAGCACTGCGTTAGCTTACTATTTCGTAGTGTCGGGGTGGATCGACCTCCTTCCGAACCGCTAGTCACCACGGCAGTGGGACTCCGCCACTCGTGTTGTCTCGGCACTGGCGACACTCGACTCCGTGTCTCCACACCACGAGGGATAGCATCTCGCCAAGGTGTACCACTGGTATGGTACTCTGTCACTAAGTCCTGTGTATCCGCCAGCCTGGCACACTCCTCATCCGAGGACTCCAGCTTGGTGTTCGGCTGGGGTATCCCAGTAGGAGACCAGCGATGGGCTCCTTTTCGGTCACCCCTCCGATGACTGGTTTTCTCCTTTTTGAGAACCGGTCATGGTCCCTGTTCTTCGGGACCGGCATCCTCCTGCCACAATGCACCCGGAAGCTCCGCGGCCAACATCGGGGCATCGTCTTTGGCTTCCACAGCCTGTACCGGCACAAAAGTCGGCATGGGCCACAGGTACTGCAGTCCACAATGAGGGCATCGGGCCGCAGTGCCCACAGCTCCGCCCGGCAGTCTGCACTGCAGGCAGAGACACATCACCGTCTCCACACCCTCTACCCGGAGGATTAGGAAGCCTCCTGGAGCCGAGTAAGGATGTGTAGTGATCAAGGGACTCTGTTCCATTTTCTCAGAGACCCCAGCCATATTCACCAGAGGAGGTACTAGTTTCAGAGGTCTTTACTGGTCAATGGCTCTTCGCAACTGGAGTGCAGGGGCTGGTTTGACAACCCCTCCTCCTACTTTCTCCATCGGCATCCGGTGGAACTGCAAACCACTCCCCCTGGTTGAAACTAGGGGGATGTCTCGTAGACTTGTAGGCTGACCCAGCACAGTTGCAGAGTGAGTCATAGTCCATGAGGGCGCGGCTCCAGCTTTCACGCCAGACTCCCCAACAGGGTGGGGTTTTCTCGTTGGCGCCAATCCTGGCCAAAAACCAGCAAACTGCAAGGTTGCAAGACTTTCTGCAGCTGGCCCACGCGGTGTCCCGGGAACGCGGGAACCGCCATTTTGGTTAGTACTGTCTTTTTGCATCACATTTGAGGTAGCATTTGGTTGTTTGTATATCGAATGATAAGCAAGTCCATTTCGTTCCTCCCATCTAGTAACACTGTCGTCCTCACTTTTCTCGGGGGTATTATCCCAAGAGCACAAGCAGGACAAACACGGCGCAGCCGCAGCTCTCACGCCATTCCATAACAGGCTCACAAAAGTCTCTTCTGTAGCTTGTTCCTCATACTCGCACAGAACAGGTGCGATCTCTTCTTCGGCCTCCGTCCGCCATCCTGGACCATCTGCGCTGTGCAGATCCTCCATTCTTGCGGTTCTTTCTCGTCCTGTCCGCCATCCTGGACCTTCTGCGCTGTGCAGATCCTCCATTCTTGCGGTTCTTTCTCGATCTTTGAATACGGGGTTTTTGTACATGGAGCTCCGCTCTGCGGGGCAGCTACCACATCAGTACAATAAACATGCCTTGTGCACCACCTTGTGTACCTAACGTAGATCTGACTCGTGTTTGCACTACCTCAGGCTAGGCTCACTCTCGGTGTCTACTGTAACATTTTCCTCCAGTCTGTGCTCCTTGGTCAAGTGATCTGGAATGGAGACTAGAGTACTCTGGCTCTTCCATGCAGTACTCTGGGCGTCTACCTACTGTTGGTTAGCCTAGTGCGGACCCTTCCAGAATTCCTGCCCTAAGTTACCAGTTTACCCCTTCAGGCGTCCCCCCGCTAGCGCTACCCCAAGGTGACTAGAACAGCAATAGCCTCCCGCTCCAGACTCACTAACCACTAGCAGGATCCCAAGGCGTCTGTGCGGCCTGCAGCTCCAGCAGCTCCCCGACTACCAATGGTTCCGCCCCACGCAGCACAAAGTGGCAGCAGACACTCTCCCTGTTTCCTATTGTGTGCCTAGCAAGCCTGTCCTGTTAACAGGTCTCTCAGCAGCGCCTCCAAATGTAACGGCTGGACCCCCCTTGTCTGACCCACCCAATCTCACATTGGCCCGTGTGGTCTAACCGGTGCCCATTACGTGATCGTGTATGGTGGTGCACCTGCAAGTAACAGGACTCCTGAGTCTCCCGCTTGATGGTATTAGGGGATGTCATCAGGACAGGTAGCTGAGGTAGTGGTTACGAGTCCAACTTACTTCACGTGCAGCGCCTCCACCTCATCAGGATCTATGCTTCCGCAGGGAGATGGTCCTGGTGAGGAACTCCTTCTCGGTGGTGACTGCCACTGTTGAGTAATCTCACACTCACACAGTGGGAATATCTTTAACAAGGCCATCTTTATTGTAGATTTGGATGTAGCAGACTGCCCCATGCAGCTGCCGGCTCTAGGCGCACATTTCTCCGTGCTGTCCCTTTGCCAGGTACGCCCTCCCGTATTGAAGGGGGATTCCCTCTTCTCCTAGGGAGATCACCTCTGTGCCAGGTCCCTGGACACAGAGGGGCTTAAACAGACTTGATTGGTCAACCTGTACCGCTAGTTACTACACTAGGGTCACAAAGTGTTCCTACAATCCCTTATGCAGGAGTCATACACTTCACTAAATAATCTTCAACACAACTTAACTGACAGTGTTGTGCCTTATATACTTCAGGAGGCAGGCACAGCTCTGATGTCACTATCCAGGGACTCAGAGCATACGGCCACTCCCCTCCATACATAGGGCACCTCACCAGGGTGTGAGGGAAAACCTCCATAACTACTGCTGGCAGGCCTGTACTTACCAGGGCTTACTGCCAACAAGGAAGAGGCCGGCAGTCCATTATTATGCATGGCTACATACTCCCCCTGGTGAATCCCCACCGTCCCGGCTGGGACCTAAATTTGGTGTACCTTGCGCCAGGAAACACTGCAAAAGAACACACAAATGAAACGTCAAACATCATCACATTCTCATAATAATGTAAGGACATTTCGCTCACTGACCAGCAGGGAGCGCTAAAGAAAAGGCAGACCACTCAGGCCTCGTTCATTACAGTACACTACTTTATTCATGTAGATACTGCGTCCGATCTTCCAAACCCTCATTAGTTGGGAAACCCTCTGTTCAGCCTGAATTCCCTTAATGGCACCTCCCTTATTGACAATATAATACTCTATGTCAGTCCGGAGCCATCTCTCCCGATTATCCTCTATCTCTCTCATAAGAGGTTCGGGAAGATAAGGGTACTCAAGCCCATGAGACCTCTTATATTTTGCAACAATAGCTCGCTCTGCACGGCAGGCCCGGGTCAATTTAGCTTGTCCCGCACTCTCCGGCAATACCCATGATAAGGGCTCGTCTGATTCCACGGGACCCTCTAATCCTTCAGAACCTTGGGGCGTAATTAATCCTTTCTTAATTTTGTCCCACCTCACTCGCAACTCCTTGAGGTACGCATCATCATTGAACTCCCCTGGAGCCCACCAATGGTCAACTATCCCATCCCTTTCTAAAATGAAACGGGTGCGATCTATCCACGCTACATACCCCTTGTATAGGGGCACCCACCATCTAGTCTCCCGTACTTCTTCCTGTCTGGATTCTAGTGGCTCTTCCTCTTCAGGCCCACCCGAAGATACCCCCGAAGTACCCTCAGAAGGTGTAACAATCCCCCGGTACTGTGATTTGTTCCCAACTGTAACACTTAACACACTAGGGCAATCACTAGATACCGACACGTGTCGGGAAATCCTCCCTCCTCCCACCGATCCCTTATCCGAAGTTCCCCAGTCCAGGCTTTCAGTCCGATCCTCGGAAGGACCCCGGGAATCCCCTGACTTCCCTAGACTAGAAGTGGACCCGAATGAAAAAGTGACGGGGACAGGGGCTTTAACTAGGGCCTTGGGGCTAACTTTGGGAGTGGACGGGGTTTGGGGACGGGACCGGACCGTGGGTATAGGCAGGGTTACGACCTGCTCCTCGGCACTACCTGACTCGATTCCGCCACAAAGTCCCTTCTTTTCTCCAGTAGCTGGGCTTCTGGCTCTCCGACTCGAGCGCCCATTCCTTCTGGCAGCAGGTGATCGATTTCCGCTGCTCGACCGCAGAGGCGTGATCATCTCCCACTCGATGCCACTCTGGTCGTCTGGAATCTCCTCCTTGCACGCACGTGCCTCGGCGCCATCTTGGGTTGGGTCCCCAATCGGGACCTCTTCTTCCACGAGGACATCCGGCAACGCCCGTCTGCTACGCGATCCAGTCTGGCCCTGGATCCGCTCTTCTTTTACCACCACCACCCCCTGGGTCTGCGACGAGCACTGCGTTAGCTTACTATTTCGTAGTGTCGGGGTGGATCGACCTCCTTCCGAACCGCTAGTCACCACGGCAGTGGGACTCCGCCACTCGTGTTGTCTCGGCACTGGCGACACTCGACTCCGTGTCTCCACACCACGAGGGATAGCATCTCGCCAAGGTGTACCACTGGTATGGTACTCTGTCACTAAGTCCTGTGTATCCGCCAGCCTGGCACACTCCTCATCCGAGGACTCCAGCTTGGTGTTCGGCTGGGGTATCCCAGTAGGAGACCAGCGATGGGCTCCTTTTCGGTCACCCCTCCGATGACTGGTTTTCTCCTTTTTGAGAACCGGTCATGGTCCCTGTTCTTCGGGACCGGCATCCTCCTGCCACAATGCACCCGGAAGCTCCGCGGCCAACATCGGGGCATCGTCTTTGGCTTCCACAGCCTGTACCGGCACAAAAGTCGGCATGGGCCACAGGTACTGCAGTCCACAATGAGGGCATCGGGCCGCAGTGCCCACAGCTCCGCCCGGCAGTCTGCACTGCAGGCAGAGACACATCACCGTCTCCACACCCTCTACCCGGAGGATCAGGAAGCCTCCTGGAGCCGAGTAAGGATGTGTAGTGATCAAGGGACTCTGTTCCATTTTCTCAGAGACCCCAGCCATATTCACCAGAGGAGGTACTAGTTTCAGAGGTCTTTACTGGTCAATGGCTCTTCGCAACTGGAGTGCAGGGGCTGGTTTGACAACCCCTCCTCCTACTTTCTCCATCGGCATCCGGTGGAACTGCAAACCACTCCCCCTGGTTGAAACTAGGGGGATGTCTCGTAGACTTGTAGGCTGACCCAGCACAGTTGCAGAGTGAGTCATAGTCCATGAGGGCGCGGCTCCAGCTTTCACGCCAGACTCCCCAACAGGGTGGGGTTTTCTCGTTGGCGCCAATCCTGGCCAAAAACCAGCAAACTGCAAGGTTGCAAGACTTTCTGCAGCTGGCCCACGCGGTGTCCCGGGAACGCGGGAACCGCCATTTTGGTTAGTACTGTCTTTTTGCATCACATTTGAGGTAGCATTTGGTTGTTTGTATATCGAATGATAAGCAAGTCCATTTCGTTCCTCCCATCTAGTAACACTGTCGTCCTCACTTTTCTCGGGGGTATTATCCCAAGAGCACAAGCAGGACAAACACGGCGCAGCCGCAGCTCTCACGCCATTCCATAACAGGCTCACAAAAGTCTCTTCTGTAGCTTGTTCCTCATACTCGCACAGAACAGGTGCGATCTCTTCTTCGGCCTCCGTCCGCCATCCTGGACCATCTGCGCTGTGCAGATCCTCCATTCTTGCGGTTCTTTCTCGTCCTGTCCGCCATCCTGGACCTTCTGCGCTGTGCAGATCCTCCATTCTTGCGGTTCTTTCTCGATCTTTGAATACGGGGTTTTTGTACATGGAGCTCCGCTCTGCGGGGCAGCTACCACATCAGTACAATAAACATGCCTTGTGCACCACCTTGTGTACCTAACGTAGATCTGACTCGTGTTTGCACTACCTCAGGCTAGGCTCACTCTCGGTGTCTACTGTAACATTTTCCTCCAGTCTGTGCTCCTTGGTCAAGTGATCTGGAATGGAGACTAGAGTACTCTGGCTCTTCCATGCAGTACTCTGGGCGTCTACCTACTGTTGGTTAGCCTAGTGCGGACCCTTCCAGAATTCCTGCCCTAAGTTACCAGTTTACCCCTTCAGGCGTCCCCCCGCTAGCGCTACCCCAAGGTGACTAGAACAGCAATAGCCTCCCGCTCCAGACTCACTAACCACTAGCAGGATCCCAAGGCGTCTGTGCGGCCTGCAGCTCCAGCAGCTCCCCGACTACCAATGGTTCCGCCCCACGCAGCACAAAGTGGCAGCAGACACTCTCCCTGTTTCCTATTGTGTGCCTAGCAAGCCTGTCCTGTTAACAGGTCTCTCAGCAGCGCCTCCAAATGTAACGGCTGGACCCCCCTTGTCTGACCCACCCAATCTCACATTGGCCCGTGTGGTCTAACCGGTGCCCATTACGTGATCGTGTATGGTGGTGCACCTGCAAGTAACAGGACTCCTGAGTCTCCCGCTTGATGGTATTAGGGGATGTCATCAGGACAGGTAGCTGAGGTAGTGGTTACGAGTCCAACTTACTTCACGTGCAGCGCCTCCACCTCATCAGGATCTATGCTTCCGCAGGGAGATGGTCCTGGTGAGGAACTCCTTCTCGGTGGTGACTGCCACTGTTGAGTAATCTCACACTCACACAGTGGGAATATCTTTAACAAGGCCATCTTTATTGTAGATTTGGATGTAGCAGACTGCCCCATGCAGCTGCCGGCTCTAGGCGCACATTTCTCCGTGCTGTCCCTTTGCCAGGTACGCCCTCCCGTATTGAAGGGGGATTCCCTCTTCTCCTAGGGAGATCACCTCTGTGCCAGGTCCCTGGACACAGAGGGGCTTAAACAGACTTGATTGGTCAACCTGTACCGCTAGTTACTACACTAGGGTCACAAAGTGTTCCTACAATCCCTTATGCAGGAGTCATACACTTCACTAAATAATCTTCAACACAACTTAACTGACAGTGTTGTGCCTTATATACTTCAGGAGGCAGGCACAGCTCTGATGTCACTATCCAGGGACTCAGAGCATACGGCCACTCCCCTCCATACATAGGGCACCTCACCAGGGTGTGAGGGAAAACCTCCATAACTACTGCTGGCAGGCCTGTACTTACCAGGGCTTACTGCCAACAAGGAAGAGGTCTGCAGTCCATTATTATGCATGGCTACACATATTTTGAAGGATAAGGGTTTATCTGAGCAAGTAATAAATACTGTACCATTTGTTCTAAGATGGTCGTAACGTCAAACATATATTACAGAATATGGACAATATTTTTCAAATGGACACAATATCTACGAAAAACAGATGTCCATTCTAGTATTTTTCTTACATGATGGTTTCAACAAAGGCCTCAAACCAGCAACGCTTAAGGGCAGCATTTCAGCTCTTGTCATTTCAAATACCATTCGCTTCAGAAGAGCTTACTGTATTGTCCACTTTTGCAAGAGCTACAGTATCTCGAGAATGAATCCCAGAATAAATTTGCCAATACCTTCTAGGGGCCTTAATCTAGTTCAACAGCAGTTGTCGCCAGTCACACCATTCAAAGCTCTGCAAGAAATTTAATTAAACGTAATTCTCATGGCAATTACATCAGCCCGAAGGGTGGAAGAACTACAATGCAAGCGCTTTCCTCTAAAACTCTCTATTTAAAATTCTCTCAAGATAAAGTAGTGTAACTCGTCCTTGCCCGGCCCAAAGGAGTGTTACGTTGAGGTAGTGTTATTTAGGCATACGTGCTGAGTGTGGTTGGGTTAAGTTTCTCAGGGTGCTGGCATCCGTACAGGCTGGTGTAGTAAGCATTTATGGAATGAAGGGCACCAGGAACTTCATTCAGACAAACAATTCTTCATTCATTATTGTAGACATTCATACGTCTTCCCTGGGGGCTCAATCAGCACTTCAGGAAGGCGCATGGCTTTTCACCTTTCCATACATTTTGGGTGGATAAATGGCAATCCCTTGCATGTAGACATGAGGTTTGCTAGCACCCTACCAGAACTCTATGCTGGGGTGCCCCTTCTATCACGGTACCCAAATCCTGTCATCCTGTGCAGGTCCCTCCTAGTCTCCACTTCGGCTTCCCATAGTGCTATTTGGGCTTGTACTTAGGCAGAACCTATATGATACTCTGTGGCCGTTCTCGAGGAATCTCCTGCCATGGGTATCATGCACAGCCTCTTTGTTGGGCATTTCTGGCCCTGTCTTCAGAAGAGGACACTTTCCCTAACGGAAAATAATAAAAGGTGACCACTCAGCCTAAACACTTAGTTGCACATTTAAAGAACAATCAATATATACAGTGAGACCCCTCTACCTCTTGTCCTCCAGTCAGACATGATGCATACCTTCATGGTTACCCAGTATGGTTACTGGGGAGTTATTAATTCAAATCTTTAAGGATCTATTATGCCAGTTATATATCACAATTCAATATACATCTGGCATCTTTTATAATAAAGATCGAAATGATTAAAACATTTTATAAAAAATGCAAAAAATATTATCTGCATTTTTTTTTTGGTTTCGCTAATTTCTTGGCTGCTTCTTCCCACAAGGAGTGTGCCAATATTATATATATATATTTTTTTTTAAGTAAGTATTTAAATATTTTGGTGGAAGAGATCTGAGACTTTTTCCGAATCCAAAACTGCATTTTCAGAATTGTTTGAATATGGCCCTTTGTTGCAAGTTGCAATATCTTTAAAGGAACCAAGATCAGAGTTCTTCATAGATGAACACACACATTCCCAGTAAGCTCTAACTCCAACTCATAGATGAAATTATACTGTACAGAGCTTTTGCAACCTCTCCGGTCTCTTCATGTATACACATCACAACATACACTTCAACAGGACCATTACAGCTACTAGAACTTTGATCTACTCTAGAGACAGAACGTCTCTGCTAGCTAAAAGACCAGTTAGATTTCTAGTTATCCACGGTTTGTATTAAATTGTGTTTTGATTTTCCTTTGTGTTACATCATTACGATAGTCTCACTATGCTCTAAGCCAGTTTGGAGATCTCGCTTTGTTATACAGACGCAAAAAATTATCTGTACAGTATGTTAGATTTGCTGGACCAAAGCACAGGGGGTTCACAATATGTTCTAAAACTTAACGTGAACATATAGAAAAAACAAATATATACATACCTGGTATAAATTTGAGGCCAGTCATATGATATTTCTCTAGGGCAGCTGCACAGTTTGATTGCTCTGACTTTTTTCTCTGGCCTGTAGACTCTGCACACTGACTTTCTTCTTGCTTTGAAGAGACCATAGGGGTACATCCAATTGTATCACTTACACAGAGACATATATAAAAGGGATTTGGTTGGAAAGACTGTCCATTTTGGTAAAGCACCCCATTGAGCTCACATCCAACAGCTAGCATATCTGTAAATGATAATAGGATTGGGTAGCATTACTTTATTGCATAATCTGCAATAATATAATCACGACTTGTGCTACTGTATGTAGACACATACATTACATTGATATTGGCTACGTGTAGTAATTTAATGTCCCTAACATGCATTAGTTATGGACTTATTCTAAAAGGTCTGATAAAATATGTGGCGAGATCTGTTGTTAAGATAACATCATAACTCAACACATTCGTTTTCACCAACGCATTAATTACATTCCAAACATCAGTGCTAGCAACAACAAAAAACCTTTGTACTGTATGTCTTCTATCTGCTATTACTTATGTTGAGATCATCTTCTCACATGAACATGGTTTTGTTGTTATATATGTTGGTTCACATGTGCCCTCTTTTTTTTTATTCATGCCCCTTTACCTAGTCCAGGTTATGAAGACAGCATTAAACCATGTGGCGATGCAAAACCACTCTTTAAACAAAAGACAATATAGAACTCGAAAAAGTGCAGTCCAAATTAATGAAGGGGGTGGAAGGTCTGATTTATGAAGACAGATTTATGAGGAAACATTTCATTTACAGAGACCATAACATGGTGACATTTAAAATCCTTTATCAAAAAATAAATAAACAGTATGTGATCAACAAAGACACCATTTCAGAAAGGCAGATTTTAGTCAATTAAGGAAGAATCTACAAGGTATGAATTAGGATGAAGCTTTTGAAGGAAATAATGTGGAAGATAAATAAGTATGTTAGTGAGTGTCTTCTCTTGGGTAATAAATATAAAAGAAACCGATCCAAACCAATGTGGATAAAAAAGTAGGTAGGGGAAGAAACGGAAAGAGCAACAGCTATTTGGATTGTTAGTCAGAAGAAACACATGCATCATTTAAGAATTATAAGGAATATTACAAAAGTGGCAGAATTAGCCAAAATTGAAAGTGAAAAAATCTACTATATATTTTGGAAAGTTGTTTGTTCGCTATTCATTTCGACACCTCTTAAGATATCGTAAACACATTTTGCATGTTGGTTCCTGAAATAAGGAGCAGATTTTTATTTCTTTGAAAATTGGATACATTCTATTTTTAATTCTATGAGTTATTACAAATACTCTGACAAGCAAGTCATCCACTGGGCATTGTACCATGTAGGCTATGTATCTGGCACGTGACATCATACTGGTGACATCATAATACACATACAGTAGCCTGGTGGTAGATAAGGGGAGTCAGATAGCTATAAAGTTTACACAGAAAGCTGACAAAGAAAGAAAGAGCAGAAGTCAGCTGTCACATGAGGAGAAATTAAGAATGCTTCAAAAGCTATTAAAGGAAAGGGATTTGAGGGAGAGAGATGAGGAGGGGAAGGATGAGATTGGTTTCTTAGAATTCCTGGGCGATGCCAAGTACTTTCAACTAGTAACAAATAGAGTAGAAAAGCAAATATAGAACCCTTTCAGTGTTAGATGGGCAGGGAAATTATTGGGGATAAGGAGAAAGTAGAGGTATTAAACACGTTTGCCTATGTATACAGGAGGAGCCAGTGACAAAAATAATACAAAAAGAGGAAGCCACAGCCTCAACATTAACTAACATTTGTTAACACAGGAAGAAGTGCAGCAGCTACTCAGCAGCTGGGGTAGCTCACACTGCTAGAGCTGCCCAGAAGAGCAAAGGTTATGGGTTCTAATCCTGTTGAGCCTGACACAATTACCAAATTGCTCAGGTGTGCTCCTTTTTGAACACGGCTCTCTCACTATGTTATTTGGAGAGAGGTAAAGGGGATATATATATAGAGAGAGAGTGAGAACTTGAGACTCTAGTAAAATAGGTCTCTCTCTCCCTCCTCCCTCCCCCAATGGTGGATTCCACAAAATCTTGACAGTGGATTCCGAGGTACCCGGCTGGATTTCTTTGTAGTGGCTAATCTGCCTTTGGATCAGATTTTGGTAAAACCCATACTGGATTTGGATTTGGAAAAATCCATGGAGTGGATTTCGATTGTCTCGCCCATCTCTAGTAAATATAAATATATCATTAGTATCTTAGCCAAATAAATTTAACTTGATGGACATACAGTATGTATTGTTTCAACCTAATCTACTATCTAAATGTAACCGGTGTCACCAAATGTTTAGAGGGCAGGATTCATTGTACTATCTCTTTAAATGTTCAGATCCTTTCCGTTTGTGATGATATGGTACAACTGCTAAGATTAATAAAATACGTCGATCGTATTGCATATTACTGTGCCAAGAGAATATAGAAAAGTAACTTACATTTACAAACTCCAACTTCATACTTAGGCCTGTCAGCGGAATAGTCACAATACAGGCCTTTGTGATGGTCACACACATCTGCTTCATTACAGCTTTCCTCTGACTGTTTAGCACAGGTTTTACAGCATCCACAGCCATCCTTCATCAGGCTCACTCCCAATGGGCAGGTGCGCCCTTGTAAGCATTTGCATGGCCAATGGCAAAACTCTCTGCGTTGGAGGGCTTCTGACTCGGCCACTTTTTCCCCAGTCATCAGTGCCAATTTTACATTCTCTTGAGCACTGCAGAGAAACTTAGACATCGCATTACTATCTGAGGATGTAATAGTTAAATTTTGAAATATATGAACTAAAGGGTGCTATTTAACTAGACACGTACCGGCACCAGAAGACACTTTCTGACTTCAGTGTCTCCCCTTTTCCATCCTTAGTTCATCATCTCATCTCATCTTTTTGTTTATCATTTCCACCCCACTATTGCTTATTCCTCTCCCATGGAATCCACCTTGAACTGTGGATCCATGTGTATCCATTCCTCCTCTCTGAACCAGTATGCCCCATTATCCTCTGGCGCTCTAATCCCCATTCATGGTTTATCATCCTACTCTCCAGAACCCGCTCTTTTCAGCACCTCTGGACACAATCTCACTCTCTCACTGACTGCTCTGCAAATGTCTCCTTTCCTGCCTCCATTCTGCCCTCTCACACATTTAAGAACACTACTTTTCTACACTAGTTAATCCTCACAAATCTAATCCATGACTACTTTTCTCTTTTGACTCTTTCACTCTCTTTCAACATGTTCCTACCTGCTCTCTCAACAAATACCCCAACACTTTGCGTACTACCTTTACAGTAGGTGAAGGTAGATCTAATCCATCAAGACACCCCCCTTGTATGTCATACTCCTCTCCTTAATAACATCCTCCTCTCTATGCTAGACTCACCTTTCACAGAATCGGAACTGTCTCAGCTACTACCCTCCCCTTCCACTGCGTGAACCGTGACCCCATTCACCTCATGCAGACTCTTACTGTACTTCCACTCTACTTCCTAAACATAGACAGATTTTCAACTCCTAACTCTGCTCAGGTACCTTTTATCTCTGCTTTCAAACATGCAATAGTCACACCTATCCTCAAAAACACCTTGGATCATACTTCCCCTCTAACAATCGCTGTGTTTCTTTTCTGCCTTTTGCATCTGATATTCGTTAACATCTTATCTATTCATGCTTACTCAATTTCCTCAGCCCCTTACTCTCTTATACCCGTTGCAATTTGTCTTCCAAACATCTCATTCTACTAAAACTGCTCTCACTATGGTATTAAATTATAACCACAATGCCAAATCGCAAGGGAGCGCTTTTAAGTTTGCTTAACCCCTTTGCTGCTTTTGTTGGCCAACTAACAATTCTTCACTCTCTTAGAATCTGTAACAAAGACATCTCCTGGTTGCAGGGACGCAATCAGAAGTTCTAATTGGGGGGATCAGTTTTTACCAGCCCTCCGCATTGACGTTGTGATGTCTTGACGTCGCTGCATCGTCATGACGTTGCTGCGTCAGGTAAAGTTGCATTGTCATGGCAATGCATCACCATGTGACGTTGCTGCGTTATGTGACCACGCATTGTCATGGCAATGTGTCGGCATGTGACGTTGTGTCACCATGATGCCACAACGTCAATGAGAAGGGTTACTCTCCTACAGAAACTCCGCTCTCTCTCCTGGTTCATTGCCGTGGGGAAGAGCATTGGTTTCTGTAAGCACGATACCAATTCTTGGGGATTGAAAATGCAACCCCTTAGTTGCGCCCCCTTAGTTGCGCCACTGCCTGGTTCACCTCTTGTCTTTCCAACCGCTCGTTTGTGTTTCTATTGATAGCTCTTTTTCTTGTCCTGTTTGTTGTTGTGCCTTAGTGCTCTGTCCTGGGTTTACTCTTTTTTTCTATGTACACTAAATTGTTAGTATCATTAGCTCCTTTTGCTTCAATATCACCTCTATGCAGATGACATACAACTCTATCTTTCAACTTCTAACCTTACTCCTCCCCTTCAGTCCAAAATCAATGACTGTCTCTCGGCTTTTTCATGCTGGATGGCCCTCTTGTACCAGAAATGTAACATGTTTTAATCAGAGCTCATTATAATCCCACCTAAACCAGGCCCACTTCCTCCATTTTCTGTCAGTCAATAGTACTACCATTCATCTAGTCTCCCAAGCACGATGGGGGTGTAATATTTTATGCTTCCCTTTCCTACTCCTGTCACATTCCTACTGTTGTTAAATCTTGCCGATGTATCCTCTGCAACATTGACAGAATCCACCCTTTCCTCTGTTGCTCTACAACTAAAACTCTCATTATCTCCCAACATGACTATTATAACCTTCTCCTCTCTGTCCTTCCTGCCTCCCAACTCCATACTTGACAATCTATTCAAAATGCTGCTGCTAGTTACCTCACTCTTTCCACGGTCTGTCTCTGCTTCTCTCCTTCTAGGTTCCCCATCAAACTCTGTATTAACTATAAAATTCTTCATGTCTCCTTCAAGGTTTCACATTTTTAGACTCCCTCCTACATCTCAGCTCTAATCTGATGCTCCATTTTGGTGATATCTGTTTAATCTCTGCTCCATTTGTCTCAAGAGCAGTGGTGCACAAACTGGGGGGCGCGAGATTTCTTTGGGGGTGAGGGGGCAGCGGGGCGTGCTGAAGAGCTCAGGGCCTCTGTAACTCACTTACCTGAATTCAGCCGGCTTCGGGCGACGCGTGATGCCGGATTAAAGGTAACGGGGGGGTGCGGCACTGGGGGAGAGCAGGCAGGGGGCGCAGCTGAGAAAGTTTGCACACCTTTGCTCTAGAGCACTCTTACGTCTAAATCCTTTCACACTTTTGACCCCCTACTTGTCTTTCTTCCCCCACCCCAACTTGTCTGACTTCTCCAACTCCACACCAATGCACATTACTCCTCACCCCCATATCTTCAAGTAACACCTGAGATCTCAGCTCTTCAGCTAAGCTTTTGGTTAGTTTAGGCCTGTTGCTATTTCTCTCACTTCTGACTTCTGAAACACTTACAATACGCTTCATACTTTATTTGCTTCTATTGTAGTCTAAGTCTTTGATTATTCAATTTAAATTGTAAGCTCTGTAGGGTAGGGAATCACTGATTCCCATTGTTAACTTCCTGTTTAATGCCCTTGTGACATTTTTTGTTATTGTCTCCCTGTCCTGTCTTGCTATTTCTGTAAAGATCTGTGTACATTGGTGGCACTATATAAATAAACATATACAGTACATACATACAATACATACATACAACATTTAGGCGTTCTCAATTAAACACTGAATATGCCACAGACCACACTGTTGTGTGATCTATGGCTATGGCCCTTAGAGCAGTGGTCTCAGGAAACCCAGCTTCACCAAGAAATTCAGTGGGTGTGCGTAGTTTAAAAAAATGAATGAGTTACAGTATTGATGTGCTATTCCCAAAACATAGGAATGAAAAACAATTCTCAAGAGGGAAAGAAGGCAGAGATATAGAAAACCACACACTAGGCTAGGTTCTTATAACATCACTAGTAGGCTCAAAAGGGCAATATCGTAGAGGTATACTGGTATTCACTAAAGCACAATAGCAATTATTGTGTGTTAACCATCACTCAAGTAAATTGTCGTTAATGAGAGATAATGGCTACCATTAGGTCTAATGTCAGGTATGAAGCTGTGAAGTTGAATCACTCTAGGTTTGAGCGGTTAATTCATGTTTATGTAAATTAGGAACATGTACACTTCAGGTTACTCCCTGAACCTCCAAAACCAATTAAAATGGAGAAAAGATCAGTAGGCAATGGTGATCTTGATAAAGTGATTTGATCAGTACAGTTTGAGTGAGTAATACACTATCTTGTTTACATCACCAACATCCAGCCTAGTTTGTTTATGAGGTTCTCTTCTCTTTTCATAATTGCACAGTCTAACAGATGTTAATAATATGGATTTTTTTTTTGACTAGTGACACCTACAGTATAAATATCAATATGTCCATATTGGGCAGTCTATTGTTGTATCTAACTGTGGATGCACAGAAAAAAATGTCCATTGAAATAACCACATATAATGCTCTAATAACCAATGCATGTACTCCCACTGTTTCTGTTAGTGTCCCTCCATGCCAAGTAAATTGTAAACTCTTTGGGGCACGGACTCCTTTATCCGAATGTTAAAATTATGTATTGATGCCCATATCCTATCTGTATTATATCCCCTGTATTATAAATGTGCTGTAAAAATTGTAAAGCAATACTACACGTACTGCTTGGTGCTAAAAAAAAAGAAAAAAAATGGCAAGTACTGTATGTATTTGATGTCTGTTTTATTTCTGGTAATTTCTGCAAACTGAAAAATACTTATTTTAAGTAACTGTCAGTTTTATACCACAGAATGCAAAGCAAAACAGCATTTTACAGTGATATGACATCATTTTTTCAGCTGTGCATGTGTCACAAATATTTTTAATATGATAAGGGAACTGCTGCACACCTATAATAAGCAAATATATTAAATACACATTCCGGTGCTCCTGGTTCAGGATTCTCTGTGCGGTAATCCAATAATCACTGGAAATGGTGGAAAGAACAGGGCGCTGCGGATTTTAGAATGCCAATTTATTGCCAATAGATATGACGTGACGTTTCGGCCTCACATGGCATTTATCAAAAGCAAATGGCACGATGCCATGTGAGGCCGAAATGTCACATCGTATCTATTGGCAATAAATTGGCATTCTAAAATCCGCAGCGCCCTGTTCTTTCCACCATTTACAAATATTTTTTTAAATCAGTATTTTAAAGGAGGACGGATTTACAGATATACAGCTCTTTTTTTGATCTGACATCTCAAGTGCAAAAATGATTGGGAAGCTTGACAGTTGCAGCTGGATTTGGACTGTCCGCATTTGGTATTAGAGGAAGGAAAATGTTTCTGACTGGGTGCTCTGTTCTTTTTTTGAACATAGAGCGTAGTGTAAATCAGCAAGAATTCCTCTCTAGAGTGCACTTTTCAGAAAAAGTACCGTTCTTTATAGGCACCCTTCAAAAATAGAAAGAGAGAAGCAGACAAAAGGGGTGAAAGATTCCACATGTTGTCGGAACTTACTGTAAGTAAGCTGAGGTTTTGCTGAGTAGGGGAAAATGTCCGCCTGTCAGCAAGGCCCTTTCACACCGTTTATTTTTCAATAAAGTAGTTGCTAATTCTGCTAGAAGAGAAAAAAAAATGAACTGAGGGCAGGTGAACTTACCTGTTGAGAGTATGTAGTGAGGATAGTGAAAAGGAGCCACTGCATGTCCATATAGAGGGAGAAATATAACTGAGAGATAGCAACACGGCTCAGCTGAATATGAGAGAACACACAAAGCTCTCCTCTGTCTTCACTGCCAGCCTTACCTTCCTCTCTGCACACATACACACACACACACACACACACATACGTATTTATATATATATTTATATTCAGGCGCACAGTCCTCAGCGTCATGTACCCACTGACTGATGAAGCTTCAGACTAACTTTTTCATTTCATTTTCTTTGCAGTTTCCTTCAATTTGTTTATATCCCCTTAATCAAAGTAAGGCCATTTTGAGCAGGTCTAATGTTTGGTAAAGAATGTTAGTTTATGCAAACATCTGGGCAAATAAATGATCTAAAATGTTTTTATTACAAAAACACATAAACTGTATGTGTGTGTATATAGACATATAATCATATAAACCAGGGGAGCGCAAACTTTTTGAGCGGCGCTCCCCTCCCCCCTGCCTGCTCCCCCAGGTATTCGCGCCTCCCTTACTTTTTGACCAGCGTCAAATGATGCCGGGGGTGACATCACATGACCCCGTTGCCATGGTGACGGACGTTAAATGATGCCGCCAGGTCATGTGTCGTCACGGCACATGGCCCCTTGGCGTCATTTTACGCGCCAACACGGCACATCAAGCTACTGAATCCCGGTAAGTTACAGAGGCCTCACGCGAACCCCCGGCATTTAATTTAAATGCCTTGGGGAAGAGCGCGGGGCCTCTGCAACCGCCCGCGCCCTCCCCCCCAAAAAAACCAAATTGTGCGCCCTCCATTTTGCGCACCGCAGATATAAACTAATGTTCCATCTGAAGAACTAGTGAGGCCTGTCCTGTGATTTGTTGCAATATTCTCCAGGTCTAGAGAGGTTAACCTTTACAGTGCCAGGGGTTCCCGAGTAAATCCCATGACTCACTCAGGCCTCGGATGCTGGAGCGGTCAGCCCGATTTGCCCATAAAAAACAAGCACGTGCTCATGCCATGCAAAGTACCTCATTACTGTAAAGGTTCATTTATGTGTAAGGGGGTCACCCACGGTTCCCCTGATTTTCCTTTGCCCCCTGCCTTACCCCTGTGGCAGTGGGGGAAGGGGACGGCGACTTCTCCCGGCGGGCACCGCCCTCTTGGTTTTGGCGCGAGCTTCGCCCATGCGCAGTAAAGATCGCGCACGCGGTCCCCATAGAAAAGAGCTTTGCCAAGGACTACAATTCCCAGCAGCCTCTGGGGACTGCACTTTCACCCTTGTCACAGGCAGCATTGAAGCCAATAGAGCTGGCAGATTCTCATGCTGCAGAGTTGCAACAATGTTGTGTGCAGACAGGGTTTTTGTCAGTTGCAGCACGTTAGGCAGTCAGAGACCGGAGCAGCCCAGGGAAGGAGGTAGGATACAGGAGACAGGGACTCCCTGTACTAGGCCAGCACCCCCAGGGCCCGAGATAGCTCAGCTCCCCAGTAAGGTGAGTGTTGCCAGGGACAGCCCTCAGGTTAGGGACCCTGCCACTTATATTAGTGGGAGCTGGGAAAGAAAGGTTACAGAGAGTTGGAGTCAGGGAGCTGTGAGGGAAGGAAGGGTGCGGGGAGCGAGTGCAGCTCCTGCCCCATATAGGTACCTACACCCCAGGTAGGCCCCAACTCCCCACTAGGTTAGTGGGTAAGTGCTTAGGGAGGCCCAAGATAGGGACGCTGCCCTTAGTGTAGAGTGCTGCCTTGTCAGAGTCACGGCTGTTAGTGCTGTGAGGTCTGACAGGCATGCACCTTGTTGCGCAGCACGTTGGTTGCCAGCATCCAGTGAGCTACAGCTTGCTGCTGTAGGCACTGGGACTCGGTAAGTGTTATTAAGCATAGTCAGGCCGGGAAGAGTTAGGGGAGTGGGGCAGGTTATTAACCCCGGTAGGCCTCTAGGAGTTTTCCCCAAAGCCACTTTAGGTTGCGGTACTACAGGGACAGGCCCTAGGTTAGGGTTCCTGTCACGTTAGAGCCAAGGGTTAGTTAGGGACTCAGCGGATGCTGCTGTTCCTGTGAAGAGGTTCGGACCCACGTTGGGGTCCCCAGAGACTTTCATCAGAATAGGATCGCCACTGGCGGTCCGCGTACAAAGGAGTTCGGTTGGAGGATCAGACGGATTCATCACACGTCTGACCCTTTGCGAAGCCAGTTGCTGATCCGAGTACCGGAGTGCTCGGCAGGTATCATACAGTCATAAGTGCACCAACGGGCCCCTTAGTGTAACTGTGACTGCGCAGTCACCCACGTTCTCTCCAAGAGTACGGGACATTGGGTGGGATTCTCGGGACACTGGGTGGGATCACCTGGTGTTGGGGAAGCGTCCTGCGCGACGCAGTAGGTGTCTCCTCTAGAGAGGGACACAGGTTATATAAAGGTATTGCGTGATATGTTATATTGCTTGTTAGTAAAGTCACTCGTTGATTATTGTATTGTCCTGCGAGGAACCACTCCCCCTCTGGTGGGAGCCATCGCAGGTGGAGGCGCTGTATCGAGTAAGTGGTTGTCCCTAGTATTGTATTGCCCCAGGTTCCCCGTGGCGGAAGCTCAGCCCTCCTGTGAGCCAACAGGTAATGCACCACACCTATGGTAACATCAAATGTTCCCTTGCACCCCACACTATATCTGCGATTGGGGGGGGGAGAATACCCGTTACATATGTTTGTGTTATATTCATCATTGTAAAGGGTTCTGGCTTTGCTCAATACTATGAACACAATAGGAGTGCAGCCTGGGATTTTGCTGCTGTAAGGATCCTGACTGAGATTTGTGTGCAGCCTCTAAAAATAAAATTGTGTGCCAATGAACCATGAAATTGTCCCATTTACATCGATGAGAAATTTAGGCCGACAACACCCTAATCGTGATGGGCCTCTTCAGCTGGTGTACTCTTGACAGAAGGTGTGAGCAAAGCAAAACTGAGCCAAAGGGCTGCACTGTAGAAATGGAAGGGATTTTAAAAGGCTGGGCACAGAATCATAAGGATCAAGTTTCACAAACTGGAGAATTGGTGTAAAAGTGACACATCATTCTGACTCTATCTGTTTGTGTCAGTGTATCAACAACGTCATCAGTTTTGCTTGACTTATGTCAGTGACTTGACCAGTGGTTTTGGAGCAGGTATGGGAGTAGTTGCAATCAATAATATAATGAGTTGCATCAAAGTTTTTACCAATTAGATTTACCAGACATGAGAATGGCGCTAAACTCGTTAATCAAGCAAATAGGATAATATTGTACATCTTACATATACTGCTGCAGTAAATTGACACAAATGAAGATTGCACCATTTTGCTACATACACTGTATCTCCATTAGATTAGACACAGTAGGTCTGGGAGTTATATTTGGACCTTCAATAATTAACGAGTATAATTAGGCCAGATAATTTGTTTGGCAAAACACCATAAATCCTTTTGTTACAGGCTGACAGGTGAAAATGTTTGCCCTGGTTTGGGAAGAGAAATTGGGGAAGTTCTCTTCATCTTCCAATAATATGCAATAAAAATCCTGCTGACTGAGGTGGTTAAACAATTTTTTTTAAAATGACTTATCAATGAGGAAAAACACATTCAAAAGCATTCAAATATTTAGACATTTTAATTTGGCATGAAGGACACAAAGCCACATCATTTTTTCATCTGCTTTACAGGAAAACTGAGCCTGCAATACCTTTTGAAATTACTCTGTGGTTTTGTCTTTTTGATATACTGTATTATTTATTTTCGATATTTGTTTTACTTATAAATTTTATGACACGTGGCATATACTGTGGATGATTGGATGACTGATTTACAGTATTTAGATGTAGGGATGTCTTAGTTTGCTTCTCTTCGCTGCAGCATGTCTCCAGAGGGTGTTTGGAAGGTTCCGCGGTGGCCCGACAGCATAGCCGCCATGTTGTTGCACAATAGTTAGGAGCAATGTCAGAGCGGCGAGAGGTCGCGCATGCGCAGTGCGAGCGCGCGAACGGTTGGCCAATAAGGAAAGGGGCTCAGCCAGTAACTACAACTCCCAGGGGCCTTAGCGAGGTCACCTGATGCCAGGGAGAAAATAGGAGGGCCGGATTCGCGGGAGAGGCAGGAAAGGGAAGCGTGGGGGAAAGACCATGCTAGTCAGAGGGCACCGGAGGAGCAAGGGGAGAGGTAGTGTGTGTGCAGGGGGTCAGTGATCCACCTGCGTAGGCAGATTCTCCCTCAGGCCCCAGTATATTCCCTGAGTCACCATAGCTTGTGGTGCTACAGGGACGTCCTATATTAGTAGCGACTCCTATCCCTTACTGCATAGACAGAAAGGGACACCGTGTCGCGGAGCTGCGGTTTGTGACAGTCGTTTGGGCCCAGGCTGCTGTGCATCATCCACTACTCGTGAGAGACTGAGCTGGATCGGCGGATCCTTTGTGAAATTTTTGCCGGTCACCCCAGTGACCGGAAGGTATTTACTAAGTGCACCAACACCGGTCAACAGGCGCTGATCTCGCCTTAGGGAACACTCTTTGGGGACACTAAGTGGAGTGGCCAAAGGACTGAGCCTATATACATAGTTACAATTACATGGACACGGTGTGGGGGCACGCGGTGACGGGACAGTGACATTTCTCCTTATGAGAGTGGCCGAGCCACTAAGGTTATATTATAAGACGTTGGTTGATGTGTTATATGTGTGTTATTACTATACCTATAAGATAAGGTTCTATCAGTATTACAGCAAACAGTTACAATCTGATGTGTGTTGCTATTGTTCTTACCCAGGGGAATCTTACGCAATGGGGATCCTGGGTAAGTGGAGGCGCTGCCAATAAGATAATTAGTACCCCAGGCTCCCAGCTAGCGGAGGCCCAGATCTCCTTGAGCCAACAGGTGTGTGCAGTACCCGTAGTCACTCTAGCGCGTAGGAAGGAGAGCTACATAGACTTTTTCAAAATATATTTTGAATGGTTCATTAAAAGAGTATTTTTTAAACAATCTTTTAAAATAATCTATTAGATGCAGCTGGGCACCAGGACTCAACAAAGCGTGTCGCACAAGTCAAGCCTGGTGGGATCTGCCCCGGAGCTCCGGCATGACAATGGCATCTGATATCATGACCACGTGCCTACGGGATGTTTTGCAGCATCTGAGGGCAGACAAGCAATGAGGAGAAGATCAGATGGAGTGCAGAGAAGCAGTACAGAAGTGTGTTCAGAGTGCTGTCACCTGCTGTCTTGGTGGCAAGTTCTGGAATGGGAGATGTACTGGGCAACCCTTTCCATTCAGAGAGGGGTTAGGTGAGGGGGAGTGATCATTCGTATGATTATAATGCAGTGTTTTTCAACCAGGGTTCCAAAGAAACCTTGGGTTCCCCGGGCATCCCTAAAGGGCCCCCTGCAATTTTCTGGTGATCACAGACACACTATTACAGAGAGTTGGGGGTTCCTCAGAATTTCACTTAGGGTTCCTCTGCCAAAAAAAATGTTGGAAACCACTGTTATAATGTATTCCACAGATGTCTGCCTGTGAGAGAGTGAAGAGAATACCTCCCTCACTGTTCGTTGATTGGAACGAAGTGTTTATAAACACAGCAGCATCCCTGTCTCATTGTTCTCCAGCCTGCAAAGAAGCAGGTTAAGTCTACGGCCCCAGTGGTCGTGGCTACATGTGCGCCAGAGAGCCTGGCGGCGCGTGCACAGATTAAAGCTGCGATGTGCGGTCTAGGGGGAGCGATGAGATCCCCGGGGGCGTGGCCATTACGGGGAGGCTGGCGCGGCCATGACAGCAAAGCAGTACAAAGCACAGCCTGCCATTGGTCTACACTACCTGCACTCCCATTGGTCTACATTATCTGCCCTTGCACTGGCTGCCCGCCACTCACGTGATCGCGTCACTGCAAGGACAGACAAAATTCTTGTCTTCCCTGCCAGCGGTCACGTCATCGCGCTTTGCGTGCTCCCTCTCACACGGTGACTGGGGCCTGCCCCATAAAGGGCTGTGCTCTGGTATGTGGCTTTGCGCGCCCCCTCTCTCATGGCAACTGGGGCCTGCCCCATAGAGGGCTGTGCTCTGGTATGTGGCGTGCATGCCGTAGCGGCCACCAGGGACTCAGCCTAAGACGTCTGCTAGGAAGCATTGCTTCAATTCCCAAAAGGATTGCCTTGGAGGGGGGGGCAAGAGGGGGGGACAAAGGGCACTGGCGTCCCAGGCCCCGTGTGTCAGGGGGGCCCGGCCCCACGGGCCCCCAGCGGGGCCAGGCGCCAGTTCGCCACTTAGTTAAAAAAAAACTCTATGCCGGGTCTCCCTATTGGCAGCGCCGGAAGTCAAAAGCTGGGTAAGCTTCCGGCGCGCCAGCATGAGAGGGAGGCCTGGCGCATGCGGGAGCAGCCTCGGGGAACAGGTGCTTGCCGCCGGGCCCCCGCAGTGCTGCCAGAGTGCTCCCTCCCCCGCAGCTGTCACCACCGTGGCGCCCCCCGCCGCCCCCCCAGCACCGCTAGGCGCTGCGCCCCCGCAGTGCCGCCAAGCTGCCCCTGCAGTGCCGCCAGGCTGCCCCCGCAGCAGTCACCACCATGACGCTCCCCCCCCAGCACCGCTAGGCGCCGCGCTGGGTCCCCGCAGTGCCGCCAGAGTTCTCCCACCCCGCAGCAGTCACCACGTGGTGCTCCTTCCCCCCCCCCCCCCAGCACCGCTAGGCGCCGCGCTGGGCCCCCGCAGTGCCACCAGGCTGCCCCCGCAGCAGTCACCACTGTGGCGCCCAGCGCCACCGGGCCCGCGCAGTGCTGCCAGGGTGCAGCCGCCATCCCCCGCGGCCGGCCCCCTTCCCGTAGTGCCACCAGCCACCGGCCCTGCCCATGGCAGAACCGCCCCCCCCCCCACGCAGCAACGGGCTCTGCTGCCCACCCCCCCTGTACCGCCAGTCACTGCCCCCTCACCCCCCAACAACTAGCCCTCTGCAGCCACCGGCACACCGCCCCCCCCAGCCACCAAGCCTGACCTGAGACCATCCCCCAGGTAAGTCTGATATTTATATTTTTGGGGGGAGGGGGGTAGGGTTGGGGTATTTTCTATATGTATTGGGGGGGGTTGGGGTATTTTTTATATGTATGGGGGGAGGTTGGGGTAATTTTTATATGTATTGGGGAGGTTGGGGTATTTTGTATATGTATTGGGGGGTTGGGGTATTTTTTATATGTATTGGGGGGGTTGGGGTATTTTTTATATGTATTGGCGGTTGGGGTATTTTTTTATATGTATTGGGGGTTGGGGTATTTTTTATATGTATTGGGGGGGTTGGGGTATTTTTTTATATGTATTGGGGGGTCGGGGTATTTTATATATGTATTGGGGGGGTCGGGGTATTTTATATATGTAATGGGGGGCTGGGTTTTTTTATATATGTATTGGGGGGGCTGGGGTATTTTTTTATACGTATTGGGGGGGGTTGGGGTATTTTTTATATGTATTGGGGGTGGTTGGGGTATTTTTTTTATATGTATTGGGGGTGTCTCGCATATTTTAGCATTGTGTCCAGTATTTGTGGACAAGCCACCTGGCGACCCTAGCCGCCGCCCCCCCCAGCCATCCTGCAGTCCCCAGGGCCACCCCCCCCCCAGTAGCAGCCACTGGCGCCCCCCCCAGTAGCAGCCACCGGTGGCCCCCCACCCCAGTAGCAGCCACCGGTGGCCCCCCACCCCAGTAGCAGCCACCGGTGGCCCCCCACCCCAGTAGCAGCCACCAGCGCCCCATCCCTCCCCCCCCCCAGTAGCAGCCACCGGCGCCCCATCCCTCCCCTCCCAGTAGCAGCCACCGGCACCCCCCCCCCCAGTAGCAGCCACCGGCGCCCCATCCCTCCCCCCAGTAGCAGCCACCGGCGCCCCCCCCCCCAGTAGCAGCCACCGGCGCCCCATCCCTCCCCCCCCAGTAGCAGCCACCGGCGCCCCCCTCCAGTTGCAGCCACCGGCCCCCCATTCACAAGGTAAGTCTGATTTTTATTTGTATTGGGGGTGTATTTTTTATATATGTATTGTGTGGTTAAGTAAAAGTTTTGCGCTAAAAATTTTTTTTCATGGTCGGTGCACTATGGCTTGGGGGGGGCGCACGCCCTGCTCCTTCCATTTGTACTGGGCCCCATGATTGCTGTTGGCGGCCCTGCTGGGAACAGCTGGGACTCGCAAAAGAACCAAGAGTGTTCAGAAACCTGCTAAGAAGCAGGGCTTCCGTTCCCATAAGACATATTTCCCTTTTTTCATTACCACTTGAATTATATATATATATTTTTTTTAAAGAGCAGGACATGCTCAGTGGCCAGATACTAACATTATATACATTACATTTCTATAGGCTCTTGGAGGGAATTGCTGCCTTGAAAGTACTGAATTTGCATGTAATGTGGTGGTTTGTATCTGCCTGTGTCAAAATGCAATTTAGAAATTGCTGTATCGAGCAATAGGAAATGTTAGACCAGAAGTTACAAGATGCAGCTTTATAATGGAATGCATCACATTCTACATCCAAGGTTGAACATCTTTTCCACCTTTCTCAGGCATCAAATAAATCTTTTAAAATCTCAGTGTATTAGATACACATGTGGGGGATGGGGGAAGAGGGGGGGGTGGGGAAAGGGGGAGGGGGGTAGGGCAGGGGGTGGAAGCAGGGAGGAGGATAATGCTGGAGGGGTGGATATTTGGTTTTCCACTTTAACTAATCAAAGAATACATAAAATTATGGATTCAGTGACTTACACGGGCTTGTGTGGTGTCTCTCCCTCAACGCTGACTGTAGTGGATTTATTACAGACTCATATGCTGGAGTCTCAATATACATAAAACTCACACGGCCTGATGTGAGTCCTTGTCCTCAGAGGGTGATGTCCTGTATGGATGGTGTCTGGGTTGTCTCAGCAGAATTATCCCCCGATGGGTGTAGTGTGTGAGTGTCTCCTCTCCCCGTTTCCCAGATGACCAAAAGGAGTGTATGCCAACAAGGGTTAATAACAATAAAAAAGGTCTTTAATGGGTATACAGTGGAGACATATGCATAAGAAATGCAAACATGTGGTGAACCATAAAATGTATAGCACAATCTATGACACAATGAAATAAAATAAGACACAATGAAATAAAATGAAATAAAATAAACACAAGGACTACACTCACACTTGAAGTCAAATAAAATGGCCCAGCCTCAGCCGCTCGGTACACTCCTGCACGGTCTCCTCCTCCGTTCTTGTTCCCACTGGCGCGTCCGGCAGTGGAACCGGAAGAGGGGATCTGCACCGGATGTCCTGTAGTGTGCTGGGTCCCTCTCTCAATGAGCTCCGGCAGGGAACAACATGTTTCGCAATAAGCTTTGTCAGGAACCTGACGGGGTGGGAACAAGAACGGAGGAGGAGACCGTGCAGGAGTGTACCGAGCGGCTGAGGCTGGGCCATTTTATTTGACTTCAAGTGTGAGTGTAGTCCTTGTGTTTACTTTATTTCATTGTGTCTTATTTTATTTCATTGTGTCATAGATTGTGCTATACATTTTATGGTTCACCACATGTTTGCATTTCTTATGCTTATGTCTCCACTGTATACCCATTAAAGACCTTTTTTATTGTTGTTAACCCTTGTTGGCATACACTCCTTTTGGTCATCTGGGAAACGGGGAGAGGAGACACTCACACACTACACCCATCGGGGGATAATTCTGCTGAGACAACCCAGACACCATCCATACAGGACATCACCCTCTGAGGACAAGGACTCACATCAGGCCGTGTGAGTTTTATGTATATTGAGACTCCAGCATATGAGTCTGTAATAAATCCACTACAGTCAGCGTTGAGGGAGAGACACCACACAAGCCCGTGTGAGTCACTGAATCCATAATTTTATGTATTCTTTGATTAGTTAAAGTGGAAAACCAAATATCAACCCCTCCAGCATTATCCTCCTCCTTGCTTCCACCCCCTGCCCTACCCCCCTCCCCCTTTCCCCACCCCCCCCCCTCTTCCCCCATCCCCCACATGTGTATCTAATACACTGAGATTTTAATTCTTTTTATCCATATCCTTTTATTTCATTCGGTTCCATCGACATCGGGAGGCCCATGAGGTTTGCGCTGACTATCTTCACACTATAACTGCCACGCTAAGAAGGAGACGGGATTCCCTTCTCCGAAGTCAAGCAGCAACCAGGAAATCATCAAAAAAGGGCCAGTATATATTTTTATATACTCTTTTACACTTCGTACACAATCACATATCTATATTCCAATTTATTTGAATAGCTTAGGCGTTGCAGCACTTTCTCCGCCACAAATCCTAGGGAGCGCCCCAGTTCAAACAACCTCCAATCAAATAAATCTTAATTAAAAATTAACAAGTTGCCATGAAAATGGTTCTGTAAGTACGATTTTTAAAAAAAATTATTTGGCTAAAGTTTGTTGGCTGATTTGCAGCTTGAGGTTTCACTTATAATATATTCACTTTATCTATGCAGGAAGGATATTTTTTCCCCAGTAATCATTTTAATGGTGTAACAAAGGATGTTCCACCGAGAGGTGCCAGCTAATATGAACTTTTGTCTTTGACTGCTAGTCTCATTTGCAGCAACCACAGGAGTTCCTCAAAAATTCCTTTCTCCTTCACACACACTGAGCAAATGAATACATGTCCCAGAGCAGTGTGTACTTACTCACTCTCACCAACTGAAGCAGGTATTCACAGTATGTGCTAAGTTCAAGAGAACATCCACAGCTCAAGCAGTCCAATTACACAGCGAGGCTACACTGTAATGGAACGATTCCCAAAAAATAAAACGTGGTTCTTTTTGCTGTGAAGCAGCAGTACAAGTTCACATCATGCTATAGCAATGGGAGAGTTCCACCTGCGGTCATATGGTTTGCCACAGATAGGTAGCCTTAGCACTATTTAAAAAGATGTCACACAAGTACACATATTGGACTGAGCAGATACTATTCCTGAAATTATACGTGACTAAGCAATGGAAGGTGTGGGAACATGTTGTTCAATGTCAGCAATATACTGTAAACAATTGTTCATGTCAGCCATATAAATCATTTTCCCTGGCAGATCTTTTGTGAAATTATAATATTGCAAAGCTCTTCTGAAACCTGCTTTCTGGCAGTAACTGGTGTGTTTTTCGTTTCAGTAGGACAGGTATAGATATGTGATGAATTTGCGGTAATTTCAGTAGATATATTGAGAACAGGTGCAAAGAAAAGAGGCAATGCGTTATCAGGGGTGAGGTTGCACATGGAAGCAAATCTCACTCTGATATAAGAATCTACAGCTACAAATGATATTAACCCGCTTTCATCTAGCCACTACCAACATCACTTTCCGACAGTGTAACAAAATCCATATAAAGTATATTAATATGAAGTGATTCATATTCAAATTTATTCTAAACTTCTTAACATACTGTACAGTTGGAGCTTAATGCATACTTAAAATTATAAAAATGTACAGTGTGTGTGTCTGTATATATACAGGTAAACCCCGTTATAACGCGCCTCGTTATACCACGATTCGGTTATAACGCGGTTTTCCTGTGGCTCCCGTTTAAAAAAAAAAAAAAAAATTAAATATTTTTTTTTGCACACTGCACACACTCTCACTGCACACACTGCACACACACTGCTCACTGCTCACACTGCACACACTGCACACACATTGCTCACTGCTCAAACTGCTCAAACACTGGACACTGCACACAACACACACTCTCACTGCACCCACTGCTCACTGCACACACTGCACACACTGCACACTGCACACAACACACACTCTCACTGCACACACTGCACACTGCACACTGCACACACTCTCACTGCACACTGCACACACTGCTCACTGCACACAGCACACACTCTCACTGCACACACTGCACACACACTGCTCACTGCTCACACTGCACACTGCACACACTCTCACTGCACACACTGCTCACACTGCACACTGCACACAGCACACAGCACACACTCTCACTGCACACACTGCACACTGCACACAACACACACTCTCACTGCACACACTGCTCACACTGCACACACTCTCACTGCACACACTGCTCACACTGCACACTGCACACAGCACACACTCTCACTGCACACACTGCACACTGCACACACTCTCACTACACACAGCTCACAGCACACAGCTCTCGCAGCACTCAGATGTCAGCAGCCCACCCCCCCCCCTCACATGTCAGCAGCCCACCCCCCCCTCACATGTCAGCAGCCCACCCCCCCCCCTCACCATGGGAAGGCAGCATGAATCATGTACAGCCCTGCCTGAGGCATCCCTTTAAACCCTTCTCCTACCCAAGGATACCTGCAGCTTACTGCCTGGCCTATTGCTGGTTAACCCTTTCGTTGCTGGATTTAACATATTTTGTCCTTTAGCCGCCATTTTAACACCACACACACACACACACACACACACTTTAAATGTTGGTGTACTCACCCCGTTTCCCGCTGCCATCTCCTGTCCCGCGGGCTGTCACGCGGTGACAGGGGGAAGCGGGGACCGGAGGGACATCCCCGCTCCCATCTCCTGTCCCGCGGGGTGAAGGGTGCTTCTGGAGGGAGAGGGTGATGATGCGCCAATGCGGCGGCCGTTTTTTTTTTTTCCGCGACCCCGTTACTAACGCGGTGGTCTCGGGGTGGACCCCGAGGACCGCGTTATAACGGGGTTTACCTGTATGTGTTAGGTGGTTCTCAGAGCTTGTTGGGTATCTGTGTGTTTATTAACTGTGTGCAGCTGGTCTCAGCTGCTTTTGGGAGGGTAGTGGCCCCTCCCCCCCCCCCAGGTTTAAGCTTGCCCCTCCCCACTTTCCAAGATGGCAGGCCAGTTTCATTTTGGCAGGTTATGACATATCCAATGTGATCATTCTTCCTGTAATTATACAGGTAAATAAGAATTTTATCCTACGGTCATGCCTTGTAAGTGCCAGCAGGCTTAAGACGCTTTGGTCAAAGGGTTAAACTAAATGACCCTTTTTTCAAGAGAATATATAGGTATTGCACTGTGCATTTTTGTCACATTGGAAGTAGCTTTGGGCATCTTTGTCTGTTTTTTGTTGTATACATTTAGCTACGCCCACTAGCACTCCTTTTGACACTTATGTAGCACTGTTTCCCCCAGAACATAAGAAGCTACCAGTGCTGCTATATACCTGTCGGCTCCAGGAGCCTGAGCCTCTGCCACGGAGAGCCTGGGGTGTATACTTACTCGGGTGCAGCGCCTCCACCTGTGAGGGATCCCAGCAGCACGGAAGCAGCCCCTCACAGGACACGATAATAAACACACACAGTATAAAAATAATGAAACTTTTACTGTAATAGTATATAGTATATGAATATGGTAACTCTCCCTCTATGTGGAGGAATATGTGCACGACTGCCCAACGCTGCGCAGGGCCTTTCTCCCCAAAACTGGTCCCCCACACCGTGTCCACAATAATACGTAGTCCCTTGGTCACTTAACCCACAGTGTCCCCAAAGAACCCACCCTTATAGGCGTGATCAGCACCTGTGTTTGTACCGGTTTGTTGGTGAATTTGTTGAAAAAATTCCCGCCGCTGAAGCTTCAAAAAGGATCCGCCGATCCCCGCTCCTCCACGACGTTGTCAGGGGTGGTCCCACCCGAATGATGACTTTCTTCCTCTCTGCACTTAGGGAGGCCTGGTCCCAGACCTCTCCTCAGGGATGTCGGCGTCCGCTGTGTCCCTAACTGTTCTGCGTTGCTAAGGGGATTCGTTCCCTATACTAGGGCTGTCCCTGAAGCAACCACAAACTGATATGATGACTTAAGGCCTATGACTCGGGCCTAGGGGTATGCTGGCCTAGTGTAGAGGCTACTTGCCTCTCTACACGGACCTCTTTCCCCTATCCCTGCCTGGCACACACTGCCTAACGTGGTCTCTGCATTATGACTAAATCCTGTCAGCCAGTGAAACTCTAGAGCCCTATTAGTTGCTACACCACAGGTGACCGCCCCCGAGGCTCATGGGAATTGTAGTTCCCACCCCAGCGCCTGTTCCTATTGGTCTCTGTTTCGTGCGCCATCTCCTTCGCATGGGCTACACATAAACAACAAAATGACGGCGCCCTGAGTGCTCAGGCCGCCGCGGAGCCTCCCAAGCACTGGAGCGCTCCCTGCACATTCTCCCCATCTTCCGGAGTAGCCAGCTGTACGTCGCTGACTTACGCGACACAAGCACCCGCCGCCTACGTACATCCGCACCCGCAGAGGTAAGGGGGGTCACTGGAGCCCAAGGGGTCCGGGGCTACACATATATATATATATATATATATGTATATATATATTATGTGGTAATGTTAGGGATTTCTCAGAGCTTGTTGGGTATCTGTGTTTATTAACTATAACTCCTGGCTAGTGTGCCATCTTTTTTGGGGGAGTGGAGTACGTTCTTCTGTAGGAGATGTCTCCACACATCTGTATCCTGCAGCATATGGAGGCTCTGTATCACCAGAGATAAATATTTGTAATATACCCCAGAAGCCTGTCCAGACGTCCCCAGTACCACTGGCGGACCACTCGGCATCCTGCAAGCCAACAGGTAGCACGCACCATAGGCTGGGGGAAACACAGATACATATATATTGTGTGTGTGTGTGGTATGTGTGTGTGTGTGTGTGTATATTTATATATATATATACAGTTTTCGACAATCCTATACATCTGCACGCCCGGAACGAGTGGATTTAACATCTGGGCGAGCTCCTATTGGCCCAAGCAGCACACGTATTTGTTTTTTTTCATTTTCCCTGCTCGCGCTGAAAAAAAAAAATCCCCTTTACTGACTGCTGATTGGCGCGCGCTCCCAGGCTTTGTGGGCGCGCGGCCAGGCTCTATACGAGCCCGCGAATCATGCTCGACCATGGCGATCTTGCTGGAAGTAAGTACTCCTTTTGATGCCTCCCGCACTCCCTCTGCTGCCTCCCCATGCATATCGCACTCCCTCTGCTGCCTCCCCATGCCTATCGCACTCCCTCTGCTGCCTCCCCATGCCTATCGCACTCCCTCTGCTGCCTCCCCATGCCTATCGCACTCCCTCTGCTGCCTCCCCATGCATATCACACTCCCTCTGCTGCTTCCCCATGCATATCGCACTACCTCTGCTGCCTCCCCATGCATATCGCACTCCCTCTGCTGCCTCCCCATGCATATCGCACTCCCTCTGCTGCCTCCCCATGCCTATCGCACTCCCTCTGCTGCCTCCCCATGCCTATCGCACTCCCTCTGCTGCCTCCCCATGCATATCGCACTCCCTCTGCTGCCTCCCCATGCATATCGCACTCCCTCTGCTGCCTCCCCATGCATATCGCACTCCCTCTGCTGCCTCCCCATGCATATCGCACTCCCTCTGCTGCCTCCCCATGCATATCGCACTCCCTCTGCTGCCTCCCCATGCATATCGCACTCCCTCTGCTGCCTCCCCATGCATATCGCACTCCCTCTGCTGCCTCCCCATGCCTATCGCACTCCCTCTGCTGCCTCCCCATGCCTATCGCACTCCCTCTGCTGCCTCCCCATGCCTATCGCACTCCCTCTGCTGCCTCCCCATGCATATCGCACTCCCTCTGCTGCCTCCCCATGCATATCGCACTCCCTCTGCTGCCTCCCCATGCATATCGCACTCCCTCTGCTGCCTCCCCATGCATATCGCACTCCCTCTGCTGCTTCCCCATGCATATCGCACTACCTCTGCTGCCTCCCCATGCATATCGCACTCCCTATGGTGCCTGCCGTGATGTCCCCGTCGACCCGCGCGGGACGGGAGATGATAGTGGGGGTGTTTCTTCTCCGGTCCCCGTGGCTGGCTGCAGTTTTTCCCCCACCTCGCTGCCCCCGCTGGACGGGAGGTGGTAGCGGGGGTGTTCCTTTCCTCCCCCGGTCCCTGGCGCTCCCTTGGCTGCTGCCCGTGCGGGGCCGGAGATTGGCGGAGAGGAGGGTGTGGGTGAGTGACAGTGTGAGAGTGACAGTATGTGAGTGTGTTACAGTGTGAGACAGTGACTGTGTGTGTGTGTGTGTGTGTGTGTGTGTGTGTGTGTGTGTGTGTGTGTGTGTGTGTGTGTGTGTGTGTGACTGAGTGTGTGTGAGTGAGTGTGTGTGTCTGTGAGTGAGTGTGTGTGTCTGTGAAAGTGTGTGTGTCTGTGAAAGTGTGTGTCTGTGAGAGTGTCTGTGAGTCTGTGAGTCTGTGAGTGTGTCACCCTCTCTCCCTCTCCCTGTGTCGCCCTCTCCCTGTGTCGCCCTCTCCCTGTGTCACCCTCTCCCTGTGTCACCCTCTCCCTGTGTCACCCTCTCCCTGTCGCCCTCTCCGTGTCAACCTCATCCTCTCCCTGTGTTGCCCTCTCCCTGTGTTGCCCTCTCCCTGTGTCGCCCTCTCCCTGTCGCCCTCACCCTTTCCCTGTCGCCCTCACCCTATCCCTACCTCCCTCTCCCTTTCCCTGTCGCCCTCTCCCTTTCCCTGTTGCCCTCACCCTCTCCCTGTGTCACCCTTTCGCTGTCGCCCTCACCCTTTCCCTGTCGCCCTGTCGCCGTCGCCCTCTCCCTCTCTCTCTGTCTCCCTCTGTCTGTCTCCCTCTCTCTGTCGCCCTCTCCCTCACTCTGTCGCCCTCTCCCTCACTCTGTCGCCCTCTCCCTCTCTCTGTTGCCCTCTCCCTCTTTCTGTCGCCCTCTCCCTCTCTCTGTCGCCCTCTCCCTCTCACTGTCGCCCTCACTGTCGCCCTCTCTCTGTCACCCTCTCCCTCTCTTTGTCGCCCTCTCCCTCTCTTTGTCGCCCTCTCCCTCTCTTTGTCGCCCTCTCCCTCTCTCTGTCGCCCTCTCCCTCTCTCTGTCGCCCTCTCCCTCTCTCTGTCACCCTCTCCCTCTCTCTGTCGCTCTCTGTCTTTGTCTCTCATTCTCTCTCTGTGTGTGTTCTCTCTCTTTCTCTCTCTCTCTGTGTGTGCCGCTCTCTGTGTCTCTGTCTCTCTCTCTCTCTCTCTCTCTCTCTGTGTCTCTCTCTCTCTGTGTCTCTCTCTGTCTCTCTCTGTCTCTCTCTCTCTCTCTCTCTCTGTGTGTGTGTGCCACTCTTTGTGCGCCGCTCTCTTTGTCTGTGTGCCGCTCTCTGTGTCTCTCTCTCTCTGTGTTTCTCTCTCTCTCTGTGTCTCTCTCTCTCTGTGTGTGTCTCTCTATCTCTGTCTCTCACCTACTCTCTCACCCACTCTCTTTGTGTGTGTGTGTGTGTGTGTGTGCCGCTCTCTGTGTGTGTGTGCCGCTCTCCTTGTCTCTGTCTCTTTCTCTCTCTGTGTCTCTGTCTCTCTCTCTCTGTGTCTCTCTCTGTGTCTCTGTCTGTCTCTGTCTCTCTCTCTCTGTCTGTCTCTCTCTCTCTCTCTCTCACCCACACTCTCTCTCACACTCTGGATCTCTTATTTACCCTATATATCTTAACTGACCTACACCGAAATAACCGATACTGCTTTCTTCCAGATCTAACTCTCGAGCGTCACACGGAAGACATCGGAATCCCCCAATACCCAGAAGACAGGCAAGGAACACCTTCCCTGCAATGTATAACATTGCGGGAATGAGGGTACCTGGACATTGAGGGACTGCGGATCAGGTAAGATCCCAAGCGGGATTGCTGCTTTAGATATTGTGACGCAGGGGCATCCAGGCACACACACACACACACACACACACACACACACACACACACACACACACACACACACACACACACACACACACACACACACACACACACACACGTAACAAGGACTAATTGTAGTATAATGTAATACAATAAATAAACTAATGTCAAAAACGAATGTTGTTCTTACTAGGAATTTATTCATTTTTTTTTTATATCGGGACTAGGGGCTGGGCTAGGTGACGAGTAGATTTTTTGTTCGGCGAGTAGATTTTTGGGTGATTTGTCGAACACTGGATTATATATATACAGTGTTCGACAAACCTATACATTTGCTCGCCCCGGGCGAGTGGATTTAACCCCCGGGCAAGTAAATATTGGCCCAAGCAGCATACGTTTGGTACTAGGTGGCGAGTAGATTTTTTTGTGTGGCGAGTAGATTTTTTGGTGATTTGTCAACCACTGTATATATATATATATATATATCTATCTCCTGTTAGCCCATTTCTTTACAGAAACACCCAATAACTGTAAATCCTCCAATTTGTGCAATTAGTCTATTAATTGACATAGTTTGTGTACGTCTAAGGACCATGTTCTATATCCGCCGAAGTGGCTGTTCTGGACACTTTTGTATGAAAGTCCCACTTTGAATGCGTGAACTTTGTGCCTTTTATAGTACGTTACTGGTTTACATAATTTTAACACACTTTAAGGTCCATTACATGTGTGTTAAGGTTTACTACAGTTTAGTAAGTCTGGGTCTGTATTAAACATATGTCTACTGATGTAGGTCAAGACTAGATAAATACTGCAAATAGTTTGTGGATGTGAATACTGTACACTGCAAGATCTCGTACATCCTGCATGCAGCCCTGCCACCTGCTGGAAATTAATGCAATTCACATGAACTGGTGCTAGAGAAATTGTAGTTTCTTATTGTTGTATACATATGATTATGTTGCATGTGACTGCCCCAGTGCTGGAGGATTATTGCTTTGAGGGGTGGGATCACAAAGCATGAACCCCCACAACACAATCGCGGCAGCACTTTCTCTGGAGCTGCAGCTTTAACCTTCTTCAGCTGCGGCCCCCGGAGATACATCTGTACGTGGAAAATAAAAACATTCAAATGTTATATAACGAATGGTATTTCAAAGGCATGTTCATCATTGCTCTCTTCATCTACATCACCTTCTTATTATGAGCAGCTTATTGTACAATGATAAAAATATGAAAACAATAACAGTACCAGAAACGTATGCAGTGGTACTGTGTGTGTGCAGTGGAACTGTGCGTGTGCAGTGGTATTGTGTGTGTGCTATCCTACTCTGTGTGTGCTGTGCTGCTGTGCGTGTGCAGTGGTACTGTGCATGTGCAGTGGTACTGTGCGTGTGCAATGGTACTGTGCGTGTGCAGTGGTACTGTGTGTGTGCAGTGGTACTGTGCGTGTGATGTGGTAATGTGCGTGTGATGTGGTAATGTGCGTGTGCAGTGGTACTGTGCGTGTGCAGTGGTACTGTGCGTGTGATGTGGTACTGTGCGTGTGATGTGGTACTGTGTGTGTGCAGTGGTACTGTGCGTGTGATGTGGTACTGTGCGTGTGATGTGGTAATGTGCGTGTGCAGTGGTACTGTGCGTGTGCAGTGGTACTGTGCGTGTGATGTGGTAATGTGCGTGTGCAGTGGTACTGTGCGTGTGATGTGGTAATGTGCGTGTGCAGTGGTACTGTGCGTGTGCAGTGGTACTGTGCGTGTGCAGTGGTACTGTGCGTGTGCAGTGGTACTGTGCGTGTGCAGTGGTACTGTGCGTGTGCAGTGGTACTGTGCGTGTGATGTGGTACTGTGCGTGTGCAGTGGTACTGTGCGTGTGATGTGGTAATGTGCGTGTGCAGTGGTACTGTGCGTGTGCAGTGGTACTGTGCGTGTGATGTGGTACTGTGCTTGGGCAGTGGTACTGTGTGTGTGCAGTGGTACTGTGCGTGTGATGTGGTAATGTGCGTGTGCAGTGGTACTGTGCGTGTGATGTGGTACTGTGCGTGTGCAGTGGTACTGTGCGTGTGATGTGGTACTGTGCGTGTGATGTGGTAATGTGCGTGTGCAGTGGTACTGTGCGTGTGATGTGGTACTGTGCGTGTGCAGTGGTACTGTGCGTGTGATGTGGTACTGTGCGTGTGCAGTGGTACTGTGCGTGTGATGTGGTACTGTGCGTGTGATGTGGTAATGTGCGTGTGCAGTGGTACTGTGCGTGTGATGTGGTAATGTGCGTGTGCAGTGGTACTGTGCGTGTGATGTGGTAATGTGCGTGTGCAGTGGTACTGTGCGTGTGATGTGGTAATGTGCGTGTGCAGTGGTACTGTGCGTGTGCAGTGGTACTGTGCGTGTGCAGTGGTACTGTGCGTGTGCAGTGGTACTGTGCGTGTGCAGTGGTACTGTGCGTGTGATGTGGTACTGTGCGTGTGCAGTGGTACTGTGCGTGTGATGTGGTAATGTGCGTGTGCAGTGGTACTGTGCGTGTGCAGTGGTACTGTGCGTGTGCAGTGGTACTGTGCGTGTGCAGTGGTACTGTGCGTGTGCAGTGGTACTGTGCGTGTGCAGTGGTACTGTGCGTGTGCAGTGGTACTGTGCGTGTGATGTGGTAATGTGCGTGTGCAGTGGTACTGTGCGTGTGCAGTGGTACTGTGCGTGTGATGTGGTACTGTGCGTGTGCAGTGGTACTGTGCGTGTGCAGTGGTACTGTGCGTGTGATGTGGTACTGTGCGTGTGCAGTGGTACTGTGCGTGTGATGTGGTAATGTGCGTGTGCAGTGGTACTGTGCGTGTGATGTGGTACTGTGCGTGTGCAGTGGTACTGTGCGTGTGCAGTGGTACTGTGCGTGTGATGTGGTACTGTGCGTGTGCAGTGGTACTGTGCGTGTGATGTGGTACTGTGCGTGTGCAGTGGTACTGTGCGTGTGCAGTGGTACTGTGCGTGTGATGTGGTAATGTGCGTGTGCAGTGGTACTGTGCGTGTGCAGTGGTACTGTGCGTGTGATGTGGTACTGTGCGTGTGCAGTGGTACTGTGCGTGTGATGTGGTACTGTGCGTGTGCAGTGGTACTGTGCGTGTGATGTGGTACTGTGCGTGTGCAGTGGTACTGTGCGTGTGATGTGGTACTTTGCGTGTGCAGTGGTACTGTGCGTGTGCAGTGGTACTGTGCGTGTGCAGTGGTACTGTGCGTGTGCAATGGTACTGTGCGTGTGCAGTGGTACTGTGCGTGTGCAGTGGTACTGTGCGTGTGATGTGGTACTGTGCGTGTGCAGTGGTACTGTGCGTGTGCAGTGGTACTGTGCGTGTGCAGTGGTACTGTGCGTGTGATGTGGTACTGTGCGTGTGCAGTGGTACTGTGCGTGTGATGTGGTACTGTGCGTGTGCAGTGGTACTGTGCGTGTGATGTGGTACTGTGCGTGTGCAGTGGTACTGTGCGTGTGATGTGGTAATGTGCGTGTGCAGTGGTACTGTGCGTGTGATGTGGTAATGTGCGTGTGCAGTGGTACTGTGCGTGTGCAGTGGTACTGTGCGTGTGCAGTGGTACTGTGCGTGTGCAGTGGTACTGTGCGTGTGCAGTGGTACTGTGCGTGTGAAGTGGTACTGTGCGTGTGCAGTGGTACTGTGCGTGTGATGTGGTACTGTGCGTGTGCAGTGGTACTGTGCGTGTGATGTGGTAATGTGCGTGTGCAGTGGTACTGTGCGTGTGCAGTGGTACTGTGCGTGTGATGTGGTACTGTGCTTGGGCAGTGGTACTGTGTGTGTGCAGTGGTACTGTGCGTGTGATGTGGTAATGTGCGTGTGCAGTGGTACTGTGCGTGTGATGTGGTACTGTGCGTGTGCAGTGGTACTGTGCGTGTGATGTGGTACTGTGCGTGTGATGTGGTAATGTGCGTGTGCAGTGGTACTGTGCGTGTGATGTGGTACTGTGCGTGTGCAGTGGTACTGTGCGTGTGATGTGGTACTGTGCGTGTGCAGTGGTACTGTGCGTGTGATGTGGTACTGTGCGTGTGATGTGGTAATGTGCGTGTGCAGTGGTACTGTGCGTGTGATGTGGTAATGTGCGTGTGCAGTGGTACTGTGCGTGTGATGTGGTAATGTGCGTGTGCAGTGGTACTGTGCGTGTGCAGTGGTACTGTGCGTGTGCAGTGGTACTGTGCGTGTGCAGTGGTACTGTGCGTGTGCAGTGGTACTGTGCGTGTGATGGGGTACTGTGCGTGTGATGGGGTACTGTGCGTGTGCAGTGGTACTGTGCGTGTGCAGTGGTACTGTGCGTGTGCAGTGGTACTGTGCGTGTGCAGTGGTACTGTGCGTGTGCAGTGGTACTGTGCGTGTGCAGTGGTACTGTGCGTGTGCCGTGGTACTGTGCGTGTGCCGTGGTACTGTGCGTGTGCCGTGGTACTGTGCGTGTGCCGTGGTACTGTGCGTGTGCCGTGGTACTGTGCGTGTGCCGTGGTACTGTGCGTGTGCCGTGGTACTGTGCGTGTGCAGTGGTACTGTGCGTGTGCAGTGGTACTGTGCGTGTGCAGTGGTACTGTGCGTGTGCAGTGGTACTGTGCGTGTGCAGTGGTACTGTGCGTGTGCAGTGGTACTGTGCGTGTGCAGTGGTACTGTGCGTGTGCAGTGGTACTGTGCGTGTGCAGTGGTACTGTGCGTGTGCAGTGGTACTGTGCGTGTGCAGTGGTACTGTGCGTGTGCAGTGGTACTGTGCGTGTGCAGTGGTACTGTGCGTGTGCAGTGGTACTGTGCGTGTGCAGTGGTACTGTGCGTGTGCAGTGGTACTGTACCGTTGTTACATTTGCTCTGTTGCATTTATGATGATTTGGACAATGAGTCTCTTATAATAAAGGTGAAGCCCAGCCAGTGCCCTATCGTCTGAATTAATATACTGGGTTACCCTGTATATATATCCTATTGTGATTCATCTGGCCAGGTATATCAGGTGAATTTATATGTGTAAACTTTTTTTTTCTGTGAAATGTATTTGTACAGTACTTGTGTAACTGTGTTTCTTTGTTCCCTAGGCATGCTTGGCATCTAATACACTTCCCCAGCTGTAGCCCTCTTTCCCCCCTTTACTAAAGAGTCTACCGGTACTGCTGTTACCTGTTGGCTCACAGAAGGCCGGAGCCTCCGCCACTGGGAGCTTGGAGCGTATTGGCGGGAATGTCCCCCACGGTGAGAATGTGGCGGGGACTCTCGTGCATCCCCAAGACCTCTTGTTTAAACGGTACAAACATGTTCGCTTCATTTGGTTCTGATCTCTCGGGCACCCCAAGTCTGAATCTCAGCAGCGCCTCCAAATGTAGCCCTCTTTCCCCCATTTACTAAAGAGTCTACCGCTACTGCTGTTACCTGTTGGCTCACAGAAGGCCGGAGCCTCTGCCACTGGGAGCCTGGGGTGATCGGATATCCACCTCGGTACAGCGCCTCCACCTGAAAGTGATTCTGACGCAGCAGGATAAGCCCCTCCCAGGATCAATACCAGTAATACACACACACGTCTGTATATATATAACAACCTTTACTATACATAATCAACAGTACCCTGTACCACACAGTATAGCAACCCCAACTCAGTACCACCAATGAGTGTCCCCAAAGTACATTTGGTGCTAGGCACCAATACCCTGATGTCCTTCACCCACAATGTCAGGGTCCACCCAAAAGTGTTGGAAATAGCGCTATCCCGTGAAATATTGGTGCTCCTAATTGGGTACCTGCCCGGGGCTCCAGCACCCGGGTAATGCAGATTAATAAAGGGTATCTGTCTGATCCAAAGTTGTCATCCGCGATGACGTTCGCCTCCACGTGGGGTGAATTCCGGCGTGGATAATATCACCATAGAGTCTGTTACAACAGAGGTGGTCTGGTCCCAGACTACAGACCACAATCACTGTGCAGCGTCTTCCTCTGTGTACCTGACACTACTCAGTAAATGGGGAAGCGTCCCTACATAGGGCCTTCCCTGAAGCAACCACAAGCTCACTTGAGTGGGGCCTATCTGGGACCTAAGGGGGTACTCTGGCCTAGTCTAAGTGCCACTGGCATTCAGACCCTACCTTCCCCTTCTCTGTTATGGCTCCGACAGCCCAGCGTGGTTGAAGCGCGCCAAATCAAATGTATCAATCACTGTGCAGGGAAAAGCGGCAGCCCTATTGGCTGTGCTGGCTCACATGCTTGGCAACCCTGGTGCATCATGGGGGCATGTAGTTACCCTGTGGACCTCTGTTGTAATGGACACCGCTGTTGCTGTGTCTCTGCACATGTGCAAAGCCCTCCAATGGCCGCTGGGATCGGGAACAGGTCTGCGCATGCGTCTCCTGCGCCGGCACCAGTCCCAACATGGCGGTTTCTGCTAGCAAAGTGCGCCGCGGAGCCTCTGGAGCACCGGAGCGCTCCGTGCTTATGGCCCCCACCTTTCTGCCTAGCTGCCGGATCTGCCGCTGAATCCGACAGCACTCGCGCCACCCACCGTGCTCTCGGAGGTAAACGGAGGGGCAAGAGGAGCCCAGAGGGGAACCTGGATTCAAAGCCTATATGCCCAGAGATCAGGGTTTAGCTGGTTCCACAAGGGGGTTGAGGACAAAGGAGAGTGGGGATGGGCCGGCTTCCTATCTGGGAGACGTTGGTCCGATAAGCGGAGCCATTGTCTGCAGGGCCAGTTCAGCCATTAGGCCAACTAGGCGGCTGCCAAGGGCGGCAGAATTTGAGGGCCGCAGCCGCTAGTTTGCTAAGTAAGGGGATTTCCCCAATCTCCCAGCGCAGGGAGATATACCCAGGGCCGTTGCTAAGGGGCTGGGCAGTTTCCTCCTGGCTGCTGCTGGGCAATGCAGCCAATTAGGAGGAGGTGTAAGTAGCCTGGGGGTGGGTCTAAGGCCGCTTTATAGTAGCAGTGACGATGCACACGTACTGTATGCACATGCGCGGCACGAAGAACAAACTTCTTCTCATGGAAGCCGCCCATACAGCGCGCGACCACGCGAATCTCAAGAAGACAAAACATTTTGTCTTTGCCGTGCAACAGCCAGGTCACGTGCGCAGTTCATCCAATGGGGGCGAACCGCTCACGTGACGTCACGACCAAGCCTCCCTGTCGCCTCGGACCTCAGAGCAGGTTTCGCGCGAGCGACAGGCGCGTCTGATGCGGCCACTGTAAACGCAGCCTAAGCATGGAGCAGAGAGAGGTGAGGCTGTGTGTCTGTCCTTTGTGTCCTGTTGTGTTCTGTTTCGTGTGTGCGTGTCTGTTCTGTTCTGCTCTGTTGTGTGTGTGTTCTACTCTGTTCTGTCTGTGTGTTTTGTGGCTGTCCTGTGTGTATTTGTTCTGTTTTGTGTGTGTGTCAGGAGGGTAAGAATGACAGAGGGAGGGGGGGAAAGAGAAGGATAGAGATTGAGGGGGAAATGACAGAGAGAGAGGGGATAGAAAGAGAGAGGAGAGAGAGAGGAGGGGAGAAAATGACAGAGAGAGGGAGGGAGCATGATAGAGTGGGGGGGGGGGGGGAGAATGACAGGGACGGGAGTCAGAGAATGACAGAGGAAGGGGGGAAGAGAATGACAGAGAGAGAGAGGGGGGAGAATGATAGAGAGAGGGGGAACAATGACAGAGAGAGGAGGGGGAGAGACTGACAGAGGAGTGAGAGAATGACAGAGAAGGGGGAGGGAATGGCAGAGGGGGGGGGGAATTACAGGGAGAGAGGGGGAAGAGTGTATGAGTGAATCTATTAGGTATAACATTTACATTTTTCAGTTAGACATAAAAGAAACCTGAAAGTTAATTGTGCTGGGAAGGTCGCAAGCTGAAAGTTTGCCTAGGGCACCAAATACCCTTGCACTGGCCCTGATTATGTAATAGATGTTGGCGGGATACCGCTCAAACCCAAGTGCCAAGATGTATAGAAAACCTGGTGCATGGGGAAAATATATGTATCAAGATACAGAGAAAGTGACAAGTCACAGCAGTCCCCTTTTCACATTGCACTCAATGTAAAATAAATAGTAATGTACATAAAGATATAGTATCCACCAAAGGAACTATTGTCCCATAAAGAGTGTAAATATGTACATAAGGATACAATATCCAATAAAAGAACTGAAAAAATGCATATGGTCAAACAGGAGACCATATACTCCCGCTCAAGTTATACCTAATAGCCAATGGAAATGGCACAGGCATCCACTGTTAAAATACAAAACAATAAAATGTTAATAATATCAAATAATGACGCCGAAACACAAGTGAAAATCAATATAACATGTGTGACTAAAATATATGGAAACAATGACCCCTATTAGGGAAGCGGGCTGGGTGTGGTACTAAAGAACACTTAATGCTCATGTAACATGGTATATACAATAGTAGGAGCAATAAGTATAAGTGAACTACTCAAATAGAACTACCAAAACAGCGGGGTGCATGTGGATGTACAGATCACAATATGCGGATAGCCCGATAAGAAGCATTTGCATATAGTACAAGGTATGAGCATGAGTCTCTCAAGGCTTCAAGGGATAAAGGTAAGGTCTGATGTGCACAGTAACAAGGTCATTAAGAAATAAGTATAGCCACAACATACAGACAAAAATCCAATGGGTGCCAAGGATTAAATAACACAGCACAAAGGCACAGATGTAAGCCCCAATGATCCCCTGTTCCCTATACCACTGGCCCTTATTGTCTGCTCCAGATACAGGAGCCTATTTCATCCAGATTTAACAGGTCAGCATTGAGAACATGCTGTACTGTAGGTTCTGTTCTCATTAGCTGATTTGTAATGCCTGCCATCCTTGCCTCAGCCTCCCCATCACACCCCCTAGTCCGGATTGGCCAACACAGACGAGCCCTCACGCTGTGAATGGCCCAAACTAGAACATGGACAATCTGAGCTCCACAGACCTTGCTGAGGCTAGTGTGGAGATGGACTAAGCTGTGTAGTCCAAGGTTGTGCCAGAGACACCAGAAACCGAGGCTTTCTGTTATTTCATGTGGGAGATTTAAACTTGCCTGCCTGCATTTTGCATCCAGCACTACGCCGGGTAGGCCATTTCGGTGGCACCAGGCACCTAGGACTGCTAGGATTCCCCCTGTATCCCCTGTTTGGCTTGGCTGTAGCTCTGTTGGTAATAGTGTGTTGTGTCTGCTGGCTCCGGCCAGAATAAATATACTTTTACGGGATCTCTGTGTCCTGTCTGGTGCCTGATCCCGTGAAAGAGTTCCGGTCTCCCGTGACATTGTTATGTTCAAGAAGATTGTTAGTCATGTTTCTTAGTTCTGGCAAAACAATGTTATTCAGAACATGGACTCACCAGTCTTGAAAATGTGGTTCTCTTAGGTGCTGAAGTCTGCATTACATCTGGTGCAAATTGTTGTGCAGAGTTTTATTTTTACCACCTCAGACCTGGTGTGTACAAATGGTCCAAAGTCTTAATATATTGGAGCAAAGAGTCTTAATACATTGAAGCAAAGTGAATATTTTTCTACTTGCACCACTTTTGCTCCAAAATTGCATTGATACATGTTCCTGTTAATCACAGAGTGCAATAATCACAGTGCTAGTAAAGGCTAAAATAACAATAACATATTTGTCAAGCAATGTACAGTACTGCTGTATTTGTAAAACAAGGCAGTTATCTGTGGTTATCCTTTGTGTGCTCTTGAATATAATTAAAAAAATGTTAATTTATTTATAAGCCAAAATAATACATTCTTGCTATTGATACTGTAGCACACAAAAAAACAGTTATCGCTCAGTATCAAAAACAAACAATCAAGTATAAGGCTCCAGGTGCGTAGGGAGGAGATAAAGCAAAAACACAAATGGCGAACAGAATCACCCAGGTCCCTATTGGCACGCACTCATGATGCACAAGTATAATTAACAAGGATACATATTGTATCCATTCATTTCAACCAAAATTCCCACTACCCCAATGAGGGTATATCAACAATAACAGACAGACTGTATAAAAACAGAAAATAACAAAACTTTAATGTTGACAGATAGTCACGCCGAAACTAGTGTAAGTATGTACAGGTGAGTTAAACAAGGAATAAAAATGATCCCCTGAGGGGAGGTGTATCAGGTGGAAAGTTAGTAGTGAAATCAATCGGCTTAGTAGCTATATTGTAATAATCTTAGCCTCACTACAAATTATTCCATATATAAGGTGGTGCGGTAATTACTAATATAACCCTGCTAAGGTATATACTGAATACACGTGGTATATCGTAAGCTGCAGCCGCAGCAGAGGTAAGTATAATAAAGAGTGTTGTGTATAACAACATACACGCTGTATGTGCAGGCAATAGATAGTGGTGCAGTGATAAACACCTATACGCCTAAGAATGCCTTTGTCAGATAATGTCCCAACACAACCCCAAAACTGATAATATCAGAAGGCTGCAGCTGCAACACCACAATGTCAGCAGTGTCTGGTATACGACCGTATCTCCGAGCAGAGTGAGGAAATCTCCCGCCACCACTGTCCTGAACACCGCCCCGCTCGCAGGCGCAACAACCGTGACAGGGAACAAGCCTAATTGCAGGTAAGGAAACGTACTGGAACAGGAATCAGGAACAGGCTGTGGAAGAGAAGTCCGGGGAAAACAAAGGCAAAGAGGAACAGAAGTCAAGAAGCAATAATGGCAGAGGGCGACAGAGGACAGGAGAATCAAGAGGACACAGACAGAGGAAAACCCAGAGCAGACAGAAACAGCAGCACACCCAGTGGAGATTTAGGAAACTGTCAGGGCTATTCCTGACAGCTTGCTGCCCAGATGCATAACAGCAAATTTATTTATATTAAAAATTATCTAACATTTGTATGTCCTTATACAGAGAAATGAAATCCTGCTTTGATTTTATAATCCTGCACATTTTACGTCTTGCCGTTTCCTATTCGACAGTGTGACATTTAAACAGGATTGAGATGCCAACAGCACCTTTAGAGGTATGTAGGTATATTTTTTAGTAAACAAAATTAAATCACAGATCATTAACTTATTAACATTTCGGGGTAACAGCCCCTCCATCAAAAAGATGCCTAACAATGCCCAACTTTCTATTGTTGTTCCACGGACAGTTTCAGACAGTCTGGCCTTCAGTATCAATCATTCCATGTGTAAACTGGAACTAAATGGACATTTAAAGACAGTACCAGGGGCAAGTAATCCTACATTGTGGATAAGTTGCAGTTCATGTGGGACTGTTCTTTAAAGGTAGTTTATTTGTAATATTAGCATATCAAAACTTATAAATATATTTTAGTGTTTTACTAGAAACATCCAAAGTACTCTAGAACTATAGGTAGAGTAGGGTACTCTACCTATTTGCGCTAGCCAAGTGGGTATGTCCAAAACATTACTACTTAAATGGAAGGTCAACACCATACTGTCCTGCAGTGTGGCCTGGAGTATACACCATCTATTCCGCACCAAGTCACTGAACTGTGAGTAATGTCAATTTCCAAACGGAACAATCCTCTACCATTCGCTAGGGACGCTGGGCCACACCAGATTTTAGAAATAGCCAATGCCTAGAATAACCATATGAATAGAAGTTTGAGTGGTTGCCTCAAAAACCGGGTCTAGCACAGGGCCCAGTGTTAAGATTTGAGAGCCACTACTTAAAAGGACAAACCCAGTCTTTTACTAGTGTATTTCTTTTGTCCAGTCTCATTCTCTATACCAGCGGTGTGCAAAGTGGGGGGCATTGGATTTGTCTGGTGGGGGGCGGGCGGTTGCAGAGGCCCCACGCTCTTCCCCGATGCATTTAAATTAAATGCCGGGGGATCGAGTGAGGACCCTGCAACTCTAAAACGTACCTGTACTCTGCCGACGTCACTCGTGTCCATGGCAATGCAGCGTCAAATGACACCGCGGGGTCATGTTATGTCACACGCGTCAAATGACGCTGCAGGTCACGTGACCTCGTGCGTCATTTGACGCAGTGTGAGGTAAGGAGGGGGGGCTCAGAATGAAGAGGAGCAGGCAGGGGGGGCACAGCAAAAAAAAGTTTGAGCGCCCCTGCTCTATACAACATTGTGTAGTTATCATATTGGGGAAAAAAAAGATTGTTTTGAGAAATGCACAACCTGTGTTAGGCTTCTACTAAACGTCACCCAGAGGTGTACTTGCTCTGTAGCCAAGTATGATGAGGCCACTGCCTTAAATGTCACACATTAATGCTTAATCCATAAATATAAATTATATGAGCACTCACTGATTTATAGAGGACATTGGGTCAGTCAATCACTAGCGGAAACTGGTGTTACGAAATAAAATACACGTACATTTGTTATTGTAGCAAAATATCATATATTATGAGACGCATCAGTATTTTCAAACAATACAATCATTCATTAACATTATCCTAATGTTTCAAAACTAGCATAGAAATGTATAATAACAGGGCATGAATAAGGTGAATCCCCCTCCCCAACATTTCTGCAGCAATGTGATAACTTGGTAGGTATGAGCATAGTTCAATATAATAAAAAGATGAATGTTTATTTCTTATATTGCTTCAACGGCTTCAGCGCTGTAGAGCTTACAATGACATTTTTTTGCCTGAGGGTGACAAAGAAACGTGCCCACGGTCACAAGAAGAGATTTGAACCAAGTTCTGACCTAGTTTATGTTTTCTATGCCAACACAGTATTTAGTATTTTCTTTCCTGACATCATGTAAATTTTAAAATGGCAGAAGAAAGAATTAGGTGCACTCACTGGATTTATGTAACTGCCTCAGGTGAATATCTCTAGCTGGGGAGACCTATAGTACAGGACACAAGAAGGAACCAGCACTCCAGAGGTCTTCATACTGTACAATTTTTTTTTGTATCCACATACATTAGTGTTGATTAAAATGTTTTTTTTTTTTTTTGTTTGTTTTTTGTATGAAGACCTCTGGAGTGCCGGTTCCTTCAATGTTAAAATGGTTGCCACCAGTGCCCTTGCCAGTGAGTTATGGAGTAATGATGACTAAGTTCCACTGTCACGTCAGAGTTAAATTGTGATTATTGTTTGGTTTTCCAAACAGTAGTCAATTTTAATTCATATACATAAAGGTGAAACCTTTAAATATTGGTTGGGTCAGTGGGTTCTGGGATGAACATGTTAGGTGGGTCAAGACCTGGGAGAGCTCTCAGTTCAGACAGGTGCACAAAAAAAACCACTTTGATTAGTATTATGTTTCTACTTGAAAGATAATGCTAATCACGTCAAGCAGGAAAGATCCACTACACAGCTTATCTTCTGTTTCCAATAGACACTTGCTTATCATTTTGTATGGAGTGGCACAAACAGTGACAAACTTCAACAAGAAAGATCAATCAAATATAATATTCTGGGAAATATTCTAGGATATCTCTGCTTTTAATTTTACCATCAAGTAATTATTTTCAAGAAAATAAATCTAAAGGGTTATTTTAAAAATAGTTTACCGGCAGCAAAGCAGGGCAAAACCAGTGTATAAGAATTGCACTTGGTTTATAATTTGCTTTCAATGGGATTTATTTGCTTTGATATGTATGGTGCTAGGTTTTTTGCACACAGTTTTTCCCCAGTTTTGCAGCTGGGAGACTTTCGTAAAATGTGTCCCTTCGTTTCAAACTTAGTGAAAGTGGTGTCCTACCTTTTTTTTGCACATAATTCTTTTCTGCTAAAGTAATTAGGCTAAAAATGAATGCATACGCATAGTAACGTTAAAAATACTGATGTTAGTGTTGGCTTTCGAAATAATGTATACCAAGAAGAATATGTCTTCAGTAATATGAGAATATCTCTGTAGCAAAAATAACAGTATGTTCATTCACCCACGAGACTGACTTATTTCTCAGATCCCATGTATAAGACCTTCAGACATATTTTTATTATGTTGCCATAGCAGACAAAGACAGGTTTGTATTTTGTTTGGAACAAAGTAGAGGCAGAAGAGCTGGATAGGTAACAAAAAGAACATATATTCCAGACATCTAAATAAGATATTGTTTCTTGATATAAGCAGCACATATAATAAGAGTCATCTGTGGAAGCGTACAAGCTTCCTAGCAATGTGAAATATAAAATGTAATATATACATGTAGCCATGTGTAAGATTGGTGTACATATCTCTTTCTCATGCTGGCAGTAAACCTGGTAAGTATGCAGGATTGCCAGCAACAATCAATGGAGGTTACAATTGGAGGCGCTGCTGAGATACCTGTTAACAGGACAGGCTTTTGCTAGGCACACATTAGGAAACAGGGAGAGTGTCTGCTGCCACTTTGTGCTGCGTGGGACGGAGCCAGGGATAGTCGGGGAGCTGCTGGAGCTGCAGGCCGCACAGACGCCTTGGGATCCGTAAGGGGTTAGTGAGTCTGGAGCCGGGGGTTATTGCTGTTCTAGTCGCCTTGAGGTAGCGCTAGCGGGGGACGCCTGAAGGGGTAAACTGGTAACTTAGGGCAGGAATTCTGGAAGGGTCCGCACTAGGCTAGCCAACAGTAGGTCGACGCCCAAAGTGCTGCATGGAAGAGCCAGAGTACTCTAGTCTCCATTCCAGACCACTTACCAAGGAGCACAGACTGGAGGAAAGCGTTACAGTAGACACAGAAAGAGTGAGCCTAGCCTGAGGTAGTGCAAACACGAGTCAGATCTACATTAGGTACACAAGGTGGTGCACAAGGCATTTTATTGCATCGGTGTGGCAGCTGCCCCGCAGAGAGGAGCTCCATGTGCGATAACAGAAATTATAACAGAGAAAAGAATGGCGACCGCAAGAATGGAGGCTCTCTCAAGCAGTGAGTCACACCAAAGATGGCGGCTCCCGCCAAGTCGGGAGAGCACCAGGACTGTGCAAGAAATTGTTGCAGAGTATTGTCCGGGTTGGGTGTGGGTGCGAAAACCTGAACCCCGCCCCTGCACTGTGAGTAGTTCAGCACAGAGTCAGAACCACTCCTTGGTAGAAAGTGCCCCTCCTCTAGAGAGAACCGTCAGAATGGAGGATCTGCAGAGCGCAGAAGGTCCAGGATGGCGGGCAAACGAGGAACACGCTTATGACCTGTGCGTGGAAGAAGAACAAGCTACAGAAGAGACTTTTGTGAGCCTGTTGGAGACTGGCGTGACAGCCGTGGCTGCGCCGGGTTTGTCCTGTCTATGCTCTTGGGAAAGTAACCTCGAGGCTAGTGAGGACGACAGTGTTGCTAGATGGGAGAAACGAAATGGACTTTGTTATCATTCAATATACAAACAGCCAAACGCTACCTCAAATGTGATACAGAAGGACAATACTTACCAAAATGGCGGTTCCCGCGTTCCTGAGACACCGCGTGGGCCAGCTGCAGAAAGTCTTGTAACTTTGCAGCTTGCTAATTGTTGGCCAGGATTGGCGCCAACGAGAAAACTCCACCCTGTTGGGGAGTTTGGCGCGAAAGCTGGAGCCGCGCCCTCAGGGACTATGACTCACTCCGCCCCTGTGCTGGGTCAGCCTACAAGTCTACGAGACCCTCCTCTAGAGTCCACCAGGGGGAGTGAGCACATTGAACTGCCAGTAGCAACTTCTGTTCCCCCTAAGAAAGAAACAGAATGCAGCAAAGCACAACCTCAGCTACAAGGGGCATGGCGGGCCAACGGAGTGACTTACCCCTTTCTTTTGTGGCCGTGTATACATAAAGTGAGGAGGGGTGATAGGATCTTTGCCTGTTATTCATTGCTTAAAGGATTCCGGGAAGTATCCAATGACGGAATCACCAGCTTGAGGTGTGAGGACTCTGATTGTGTATCTCTGGGAAAGGAACTTGTTTGGGGAGCTACTTTCTTTGCAAAAGGAGCAAACCAGCTTGTGTCTAGCCCTTATCTGCCTAAGCGTGAGGAGTTCCAAGCCCCGATGACAGAGACGGCTCCAGATCCGGTTCCAATACCGGAACCCCAGATGATGGAACCATTCCTGACGGAATCAACGAAGGGTAAGGTGACTGCCCAGGGAGAAGGGGGATTGCTACCACTGGTACCGCCGGAGCAGGACTGCTTCAGGCCGATGGCCACCAGCGAATGCGAAGCGCCCCGACGCTGTTCCCCTGCGGAGATGTCCCTACCCCCATCCTGTACTACTGAAGACAGTAGTCAACCAGCTGTGGTAATGCGCCAGCCGGCGGACCACACAAGTGAAGCTGAAGATAAAGAGACATTTATCCCATCGGCTGCGGACCCTGATGTAGGCCCGTGTGCCCTACAACGGCCAGTCCGGCCTACCACAGAGGAACACATCGCAAGCCAGCGGAGTGGTGAGGAACCTCCTAAAACCCCACAGGCGCCGGTGGTGGCAATGGCAGAGAAAGGCCTAGCCCAGGCCCGGACGGAGCAGAGAGCAGAACCATCACTTCCAGCGGCGGAGGTCGTTCTGGAGGAAGAGGTTCCGGTTGGGAACCCAACGCAAGATGGCGGCGAGTCCAGCGAGATGGCCGTGTCCTCTCGGCCAAGCAGCTGTACCCGGTTGCCTGGGTCCGAGAAGAGCCAGCAGGCCCTGCGGAAGCCTGGGAGTAAGGAGGCGAGTGAACCAGAGTGCCAGTCTGATGGTACTGGGCAAGGTAGTGAGAAGTTGCGGGTCGTAGCCCCGCGTATGCCGGCAGTGTTTCCCTATGCCCAACCCCCGGCCATAGTTAAAATCCCTGCCCCTGCCACTTTTTCCTATGGGTCCCAGTCTAGCCAAGGGTTGTCTGGGGAGTCCCGAGCCACTTCTGAAGAATGGACTGGGGGAAAATCTGGACTGGGGTGACTGTTTTGTCTCCGATGAGGGGTCGGGGAGGGAAATGTCTATGCAACGAATGTTATACTGCACTAATGATGACAATCGTACTGTTGGGGTGGGATGTGATCCTAAGAGCCTTGGGTCAAATTTTGGGTCTCCAGGAACATTGGGAGTTTCATCTGGGGATTTGGGTAATGTTGCTCATATGGTGCCTATTGCCCAGAGAGCCCCCTATGTGCCCTCACTGTCAGGAAGAGTTATTAGGGATCGCCAAAAGTGGTTACTTTATTTTCACCATCCATGGGAGGGAGAAAGTAAGTTCGAAATGGGTTCCACTGATGAAGAGGAAGGATCAGGAGAAGAAAATTGGGATCCTGGCGGGTTAGATGAGAAGTGGTGTAGTCAAGAGGGGATATGCTACATCTCCAGGAGATGCCTTAGGGAGGTGTATGGGCATGATCCTTTTGGTCCACTAGCATCCAGGCCAGAGTTATGGTCTGATTGTGGGTGTCCAGTATGTCACCTAGAGTGTTACAACATTGATGCTCTAAGCCCAGTGGACCATGCTGTGCGCAAGCCACCGTAAGAGGGTATGGTAGTACCACTAATGGATACTCCATCAGGGAGTAATCCTGGTTGTTATCATCTAAAGTTAAGATGTATATGTTATATGTTATGATGAAAAGATATGTACTGTAATGTGTTGTTATGTTTTGCAGTGCTACCTGAAGGAAGGTTCCGCAAATTTAGATCCCAGCCGGGACGTTGGGGTTCCACCAGGGGGAGAATATAGCCATTTGTAAGATTGGTGTACATATCTCTTTCTCATGCTGGCAGTAAACCTGGTAAGTATGCAGGATTGCCAGCAACAATCAATGGAGGTTTGCCCTCAAACCCTGGTGAGGTGTCATATGTCCCCAAAGGAAGTGACAACATGCATTGTGCCCACACTTAGTGGTACAGAGCAGGTTTGTTCTCTGGGGGGTGATATAAGACACAGCACTGCCTAAAGTTAGACGTTCAGTTTCCTGTTGTTGTGCTGCTCTGTTAACTGAGAGGCACGTGAAGGTCTGCAACAATGTTGCAGTGTCTCCTGCTAGCTGTGAGTCAGTGAGCATACGTAGCAGAGTGAGCAGAGTTAGAGGAGCTGACAGACAGAGCAGTTCAAGAGAGGAGCTGAGAGAGACAAAGCAGCTCAGGAAAGGAGATTACAGTAGCCAGAGAAGCTGGGGAATCTCTCTGAGAGTAAAGGTGGAAAGCAGCTCTATTAGGGAGAAGGGACCTTCCTAAGAGAGTGCTACAAAGAGATGAGTGGCTGAGCTGTTATCTGTGAGGGGCAGCTTGCCCATACCACCATGCAAATAAAGATGCCCTGTTCAAAGAAACCCCCACTGTGTGAGATTACTCAACAGTGGCAGTCACCACCGAGAAGGAGTTCCTCACCAGGACCATCTCCCTGCGGAAGCACAGATCCTGATGAGGTGGAGGCGCTGCACATGAAGTAAGTTGAACTCGCACCCACTACCTCAGCTACCTGTCCTGATGACATCCCCTAATACCATCAAGCGGGAGACTCAGGAGTCCTGTTACTCGCAGGTGCACCACCACACACGACCTTGTAATGGGGAACGGTTAGACCACACGGGCCAATGTGAGATTGGGTGGGTCAGACAAGGGGGGTCCAGCCGTTACATACATTATGGAGGCCGGGTGTATGACGTATATATGTCATGCAAGCCCTGGTAACAGTGAAGGCAGTGTCATGACCAATAATCCTATGTTTCCCCCACTGTAAGCAGCTGCCTTGAGTGACAGGGGAGGAGGCGGGCTAAGGCCTGTGTTCTGCCCAATCCTGGGCTCAGACCTTGGACCCCTCTCCAGTATTTAAGGGACCGCACACCTAAATTTAGTTAGTGTGTCTCTTTCCCTGAGAGTGACAGATACCACACAGGGGTGTACCGAGCATTGCACCTACTTCCCCTCCCTTTGGGGGAGTGAGGAGTGATACCTTACCCCTTACTCTATTAGGGAGTCAGGGAAGCGCAAGGACTGCCCCGGTGCCCTTGGCCTGGTGTGGATGTCCAGGGACCATACTGTGGTTGGAGACCTATTTGACTGTGCTGAAGCAGATACAAGTTGTGTTGCTGTGTATGCAGAGGGACAATAAAGTGTTCCTGTTAATTATACTCCTGCCTGGTGTGCAATCTTTCTGGGGGAGTGAAAGTAAGTTCTCCTGCAGTGATGGTCTCCACATCCCTGGAGCCTGCAGCAGATGGAAGCGCTGTACCATGTGAGATAAAGATCAGTAATCTACCACAGAAGCCTGTCCTGTCTTCCCCAATGACAATGGCGGAAAGCTCAGCATCCTGTGAACCAGCAGGTAATCAACACAACACACCTCGTAACAGGGGAATCTCCCAGAGGGTGGGGGAAACACCATTACATAAGTATGTTTAAATCATTTGCTAATGTTTGTTTGTTGACATGGTGAGCTGAGACTTGGGATGAGTTTGATTTCATCTGGCTGCTGCCTTTTGCCTGATGTCACTGTGTGTTCAACGAGTGCTGGCACAGTCCCCATATCACCTCTCTCCTCTTATCTGACTCTCTGATAAGTACAGAATGGGATACGTCTAACACACGATTAACAAAACACTTTCCAATTCAGAGGTCCCTTAAGAAATTTCAACTTGTAATTTGTTTCCAGAGAACTGAAATCAGCCATACCTTTGCTATTAGCATGGTTAGATTTGTTTAGGGAAGCCAATTAGACTGTTCAGTTATTTATAAGAGGTTGTTTTCTAGCTGGCTACATGTAGTTGCATCTTTACGTGATTTCCTGTGAGCCCAATAGTTTGATCTCTCAGTGAATTTACATACCTGGATTTGTGTGCAAGATTTAGCATCTTTCGAACCCAACAGAGCACAAATAAGTGTGTGGGATAGTATATATTTTTTCAACCCCATGTAAAAACAAAATCAGATGACAATATGAATGCAGGCATATTTTATGGTGTTTTTGTGTGTACCTTTGATGATTATATCAGTTTGATTGATTTATACAATATTGTGTATGTGAGAAATGTTTGCCACTTTTAGGAAAAGCATTTTCAGCAAATCTTCTGCGACATATTATCTATTAGAAAATGAGATTGTCCTATAAGCCTGCTGCAGCAACAACAGCAGTTTCAAATGGTCTCCTTTGCCTAACAAGTGTCTTGATGTCAATATCAAGTAATACTGGTGCAGCCAGATAAGGGAGTCCTGAGGTATTGTTCGCAAGTGGCCATAATCAACACATAAATATTCATAGGCTACTTAGTTTCACACTTTGCACCGACTAAGTACAAAGAACTTAAGCAACTGGTGAGTTAATTAAAACCATAATAAAATATAAATGTGTGTCGGTGTGTGTGTGTGTCGGTGTGTGTGTGTGTGTGTGTGTGTGTGTGTGTGTGTGTGTGTTTGTGTGCGTGTGTGTGTGTATACAGGCAGTCTTCGGTTATCCTACGGAATCCGTTCTGGAAGAAGCTTTGGATAGTGAAACCGTTGTAAAGTGAGTCACATGGTAATCAGTGGTGGTGAGCGTTGGATAATGCATTCAGGCATCGAAAAACGGCCCACAGGGTTGCATTGTAAAGCGTTGGATATGCCATTTGTTGTAAAGTGAAATGTTGAATAGCGAGGACTACCTGTACACTGGCGACACATTTAATTGCACTGCGGCCAGATCCGCAAGCCGGGAGATTTGCCGGCTTGCTAGTGGCCGCCCCTCGGCGTGCCGCGCGGTCACGCGTCTTCGGGAGCGTGCGCCCCCTGCACGCACGTCCAGGGGCTCCCCGAGGGAGCCCTGGTGTCCCGCGATCGCGGGACAGCGGCAGGGGGTTCCGGGGGACCCGGCGGACCCGGCAGCGGGAGGGAGTGCGCCCCGATCGGAGGGCGCTCTTCCGCTGCTTCGGCGCGCGCCCGTCACACTCGGGCGCGCGCCAGGCTACTGCTGCGGCACAGAACGGGCAAATGCTCGAATAAACTGTGCCGCAGCAGTATGTGTATATGTATGTATTGAGGAGGGCTGCAGTGTGTGTGTTTGTTAGTGTATGTGTATAGAGAGGTGCTGCAGTGTGTGTGTGTGTATATACAGAGGGGCTACATAGTGTGTGTGTGTGTGTGTGTGTGTGTGTGTGTGTGTGTGTGTGTGTGTGTGTCTCCTTGGGAGATGTCGCCATTACATGGTGTAGGTTGGTGCATACCTGCTGGCTCACAATAGATCTGAGTCTCTGCCAATGTTGCTGGGGACAACAGGACTGGTTTGTGGGGTACATTATAGTTGCTTATCTCTGGGTACACAGCGTTTCCATCTGCAGCAGGCTCCAGATGCAAGGAGGCGATCTCCTATGGTAGAAATGGTTACCTATCCCCCCAGAAAGATCACACTCTAGGCCAGAGGTATATTCAACTGGAACCGGTTTATTGTTCTTCTGTACACACAGTAACACGTGCGCCTCTGCCCAATGCAGTTCACGGTAGGTCACCAACGTCCGGATGGTCCCTGGACCAACACTATGGTTAGAGGGCCCCCTTAGCAGTCCCTACTCTTCCCTGACCCTCTATCGGCCCGGGGAAAGGTAATCACTCACTCTCCCCATAAGGGAGAGGAGCAGGGTATGCCAGTGCACAGCAATCCTGCGTGTTACTGTATCTGTCTCTCTCAACGGTAGAGACACTACTATATTTGGGTGGTGCATTTCCTTAAGTACTGTAGGGGGAAGGTACCAGGTCTGAACCTAGGATTGGGCAGAACACAGACCTAGTCCCACCTCCTCCCCTGTCACTCAAGGGAGCTGCCTGTGTGGGGAAAACCCATAATTGGTCCTGACCCTGCCTGCTCTTACCAGGGCTTGCATGTTGGGGAGGGCAGACTGGTAGACAAACCAGACATGGCTATATATTGTGATGCCCACACACTTTGTAGCATCTTTTAGTCCCAGATAAAGGCAGGAAACGTCATACTTCTCTTACATGGGGTTTATTTACAGGGATTAAATCAAATGCTATCAGGCCCACTGTCCCTTTAAATCAAAACAACGCAAAAAAATAACACCGACAGTATTCCCTGTAGGGAAAACTAACTCACAGTATCTTTAGCCCTTGCTAACTGGATGGCCAGCTAAACTGGTTCCCAAGCCAAAACATGCCTATTCAACAATGTACCACAGTCTCTGCATTCAATAATAAGGGTTTTGCTTATCTTAGTCCTTTTGGAGCAGACGTCCCTGCTTCAGCACGGTCTTGCGTCCTTTCCTTCTTAGGGGAACTCAGCCCCACATTGAGCCCAGAGAAACTCCGCTGCAGGTCCTATGTACCAGCTACCGCAGCTGGGGAGCACTTCTATATCCCCCCCTTCCCTGGGGAAACAGTCTCTAAGCATAGAAGCTTTCAGTATGTCTTTTAAACCACTTCCTTGTTCACTCAAGGAGTCTGATTAAATCCATTAGTTAGCAGCTGCTGGCTTCTCTTTGAGGAATTAACGCTCTGTGGACTTGTATGGAGAGAAACCAAAAACTAATAAAAAAGAAATATATATAATAATAGCTTAAAGTGGTCTATAGAGAGTACTAAAGTGGTGATGGACGACAATGACAAACCCACAAATCAGACAAAGACAAGAGGGGAAGGGGAAAAAAATCAAACAGACACACAAGGATAGATCCAATAGTAGAAAATGCCAAGATGAGTGAACAGCTACAGGTAGTTGCCATCAGCCAGTCTTCAGGAACAACCCTCTTCCTCGATCACTATAAAACAAAAGAAGACAGCGCGGCTCCCATAGTGTAATATGTTAAGTTAAGTTAATAAAAATACAGGATAACATGTAGATTACGCCCACTCACAAGATTCAGGACAAAAATAGGCATGAAGGATATGGTAAACTCTCGCAAGATATCACCGTAGCTCCGTTGGAAACAAACGCCAAAGCAGCATGGAGAAGTCCAGGTTCGTGTCCACATATGATGCTGGACCTGCGTCTAGAGTGCGCGTCCACACTGAATTCTTTCTGCAGGCACAACTCTCGCCATACCGCTACTGATATCAAAGAAAGTCCTGCTACTGTATATAATCCGGCGTATTGTGGAATAGTAATAAAGATAATACCAAACGGGTAGTACCAAAATTCTTGAGTGCTAGAACTTAACCCTGCGCGTTTCATTGCGGTGATAATGCGACTTCGTCAGGGGATCCTGTACTATGGATCAAAGGACCCCACAGCAGTCCTTGCTCTTCCCTGATCTTTGATCAGGGAAAGGTGCACACTCACTCTCCCTCAAGGGAAGAGGAACAGGGAAGGCCAGTATTCAGGCAACCTATGTGTGACCTGCCTCTCTCAAGTGGGGTGATGCACTGACTAAATTTGGGTGGCACTCCCCTTAAGTACAGCCAGGAGGAGGGCACCAGGTCTGACCCAGGATTGGCTGAACCTAGGCTTGGTTCCACCTCCCCCCTGTCACTCAAGGGCACTGCTGAGAGTGGGGAAAACCCATGATAAGTACTGGCAGGCCTGCTCTTACCAGGGCTTACTGCCAGTGAGGGCAGACTGGTAGCCAAGAACCAGTCCAGGCTAAACTCTCCCTCTGGTGGAAACTCCCATGTCCTCACAAGGGACCAAAATTTGCAGGTACCATCTTTCAGATGCATATCCTAAATAGAACAGGAGAATCAATAACAACAGTATGAGAATCACAATGCAAAAGATACATACTTTTCTGTATTACAGTGCATATAACTTTGATTATATCACAGCATTCCATGAAAACCCAGCTCCCTCCCAACATGGAGAATCTAATTACTCAGTAGTAATGCTCCGGGTCTGGTTTGCTGACAAGTGTCCCAGTACTATCAGGCACAGTTATAGAAAATACCCTCTTAGGGTGCCGTTCAGATACATATTCAACCCGGTCCATGTATATTGATCTTCTTACTTTCCACTTATCCAGAGCTTGTTCATAGCGATACTCCATGTAGCACACCGAGCACCCACAACCTGGTACTACTCTTGGCATATCCACCACCCGTCCGGGAGAGTCATACCCAGAGGACTCATCTGAAGATATTCCCAAAATATAATTCTCCTCCCAATCACTATCCCAATTCTCATCTGAAACCTCAGAATCTCGATTCTCCTTGGTACTATCTGAATCCCAATTTTCCATTTTGATACCCCGAACTGGGGCCCGTCGAGGAATACCTTCCCTAAACCTGAAGGCCCTAGTAGAGGATCCCCCTAATTCCTCATCCTCTTAAGAACTATACTCGAACTCAATCTCACTACTCCCTGGTTGATGTCTTAGTGCTCACTGCAGTCGCAGTCTGCTTGCATTCCATGCGTGCCCGCATAGAGTCTATGAATTGTCCCATGCCAGTTTTGGCTGAAGCAGTACTCACCGGAGCAGGAATCGGCCGTTCCACATCCGCCATGGCGGGCGCCTCTCTGTTGACGTCAGCTAGTCTCGAGGAATCCAGGTAGAGATTGATGTCCCGCACCGGAAGTGTGTCGACATCTGGTCTTTGGATGGGCGTCGTTGTCGTCCTCTGAGTAGGGATCACTGTCCTCCGGTATCTTCTCGCGGGAAGTCTCCATCGGTTCCTGCTGGGAGTAAGGAGGTGTACTCTCACCGCTCTGCTTGTTTCCTGGAACCCTGGGACTCGCCGATCGGGATGCTGGTTCACCGACCAGGCCGCTAGAAACTGCCACTGTCATCGGAACCGGACTGCACCATTGCTCGGTGGCACAGGTACCGCTGTCATCTTTGGCAGGGTCTATAGGGGTACACTCTGGATTGCAAAGCACCACAGATGCCCGACCACTGCTCTGGCTCGATGAGATTAGGGACACCTCCATGGGGGATAGGCACTGGAGCATAGCACCGGAGCCTGTGGCAATCAACAGGCAACGTTGTAACTCCTGTGCCGCGACCAACTCTGGTTCCTCCTCACCCCAGGCAGTCACCTTACATGGTTGCTCATCCTCCGTCGGTTCCGGCTCACGGACAGTCTCTGGCATCATCTCTGGGACCGGGTCTGGAACCATCTCGGGAACCGCATCAATCATCGGGGTACACAAACCCCCTGGAGCATCCATTGGGGCACACGTGCCTTCGGGAATCTCCATTGCTGAGATAGTTGGTGTATCATCATTGGCCGCCCAGGTATTGAGGTCAGCCATATCTTTGGTGGAGAAGGCCGTAGGCCTTAGCAGCGTTGGCTTGAGATAGTGTGCTCCTCTTCGTGGACAAGTAGCTCCCCAGACAAGATCTCCACCCTGGAAGTCACACTTGGGGCACAGGCACTTCAAGAATCGTGTCTCATCAACCAGTACAACCAGGAGTCCTCCTGGCAGATGGTAATAAGCAAAGTCACAGTTCACCATCGCGGGTGTGGATAAAGTGCGTGGCGGTAGGAGGATGGGCACTGCAACTCCTCTCTACCTGCGAGCTCCGAAAAACTGAGAGGGCGGTTTGCCACATCCGGCTCCTCCCTTGCCTTCAACAGTCCTTCGGCGTTGGCTGTCACAGTCCCCCATCCATCTGGTGGAGATTAGAGGAGGGGCGTACAGAGTTAAGTTAAGATAGGTTCCTATCTGAGCCAGTCACTTTACTGGGGTGGGATCCTGACTTTCACGCCATTGGCTGATCTCAAAGCTCGGGAAATGGAGCGCACCCATTAGAACCTTGTTCAGCTTGATGCAATCTCGTGGCTATCGTCGGGGCATATGACTCCGTTTGAGACAAACAACAGTGAGTTCCAATTACAAGTCTAACTTGTTCAGTTATCACAGGCTCCTTGATATTGGGGGCAGTCCCTACATCCGCAGACCCATACTTGACCATAATATCCTCGCTGTCTCCTCCCCCTGGTGAAACCAGGAGCCCTAGGCAGCAAAAAGGGCACGGGTATGGCTTTTCGCGCCACTCCACAAAAGATTTGCAACACCAGTTCCTGTATTTTGCAACTCAACCACGTGTTCCACATGATTCTGGCGGGAATCAATTTCTTGCAGGCCTCGGGTACATGGTTAGCTATCTACCGAGAGTAGGTTATACCCCAGGGTAGCAAAGCTCCTTCTGATATGCTGCACTTGGTCACAGTCCATTACAAGCACTCTGTGGTTTACTGTGTGTCGACGGCTAGTGGTATTGGTATGGGTCTTCAAACAGAGAAGTATATGCACCAAGTACGTCAGGCACTCCGCCTAAGACAACACCCTTACAGTACCTTACACACCACACCATCGGGCACTGCAGCTCCGTGGCGGGGAAGGTGAGCCCCGGTTATGGTATGCCGGAGTCCCCTGCACCCTGCACCTAGTCTGGCTCTTTCTCCAGCACTTGCTCTGGAAGCGTACCTGATAACTTCCAGCCTTGCGTCGCTGAAAGCCTGTCCTGTTGAGCAGAACCTCAGCAGCGCCTCCAAATGTAACGGTGTTTCCCCCACCCGATGGGCGAGATTCTGCCATTACAGCGTGTGTGGTGCATGCTACCTGTTGGTAAGCAGGAGGGCTGAGTCATCTGCCAATGTTTGTGGGGACACAGGACAAGCTTCTGGGATATATACCCAACATAGATCTCTAGTGGTACAGCGCCTCCATCTTCTGCAGGCTCCAGATGTATGGAGGTCTCCTATGGTAGAACACAATTCCCTCTCCTTTCCCAGAAACATCACACACCAGGCAGGAGGTAACTAGAATTGTTTATTCTGTTCAGCTCAATGCAGTCACACCAGGCTTATGCCCTATGCAGTCTCTGGTGTTATATCCAGCTGTAGGATGGTCCCTGGACCTGCAATATGGATCAAGGGCCCCCACAGCAGTCCTTGCTCTTCCCTGATCCTCTATCACTCACTCTTCCCCAAGGGGAAGAGGAACAGGGAAGGCCAGTATTCAGGCAACCTGTGTGAGACCTGCCTCTCTCAAGTGGGGAGATGCACTGACTAAATTTGGGTGGCACTCCCCTTAAGTACAGCCAGGAGGAGGGCACCAGGTCTGATCCAGGATTGGGTGAACCCAGGCCAGGTTCCACCTCCCCCCCCTGTCACTCAAGGGCACTGCTGGGAGTGGGGAAAACCCATGATAAGTAATGGCAGGCCTGCTCTTACCAGGGCTTACTGCAAGTGAGGGCAGACTGGTATATGTAGCCTAGTGCCCCTTCCTATAGCCTTCCACTGGCCTCATCATTATAAGTCCTGATAGGAATAGGCAGTGTTGGGGTTAAACTACTGCACAGGGCCTAGCCTGCAATTGCAACCTGGATGGGTACTATGTTGCCATATCCAGGGGTATGCCTAAACCGGCAGTTGGAATGTCATACTTGGGGAGGGTACTGACTGGGTCACATGTATATGGTGTGATGCCTGTAAGTCCTGGACCTGCCCTGTTATGGGGTGGGGTTACATGCCCTTCCCCATGGGTATAAAAGCTGACACGCCACCAAATTAATTGTGTTAGGAGTGTTGGTGTTGGTGTGTGTCTTCCCTCCCTAAGAGATGTGGGAGTGTTCCCCTCATTCCATCAGGGTGTGACGGAGTTTATGAGGGATGCTTGGGGCCTCAAGCCCTCAGTATCTGCTCCAGGGAAAATGGAGGATGCCATACGTGTACCCATTAAAGACATTATTGAACCCAATATGCTGTGTTGTCTGTGGAGAGAATTGCCTGTGTGGACCATCCTGCTCCTAGCACAGAGGTGGGCAACCTATTTTTCATTGTAGCCACAGTTGTGGCAAATGAGAAGTGAAAATCACCACACAATGTAAAAATGGAGAAATTAGGTTGCTCAATCGAACATTTAAAACAACACACACTGTTCGTCTGCTTCACTCACCTCAGCGCTATCACCTGCTGCTGGTTCACTCACCTCAGCACTATCACCTGCTGCTGCTTCACTAACCTCAGCACTATCACCTGCTGCTGCTTCACTCACCTCAGCACTATCGCCTGCTGCTGTGTCACTCACCTCAGCACTATCACCTGCTGCTGCGTCACTCACCTCAGCACTATCACCTGCTGCTGCGTCACTCACCTCAGCACTATCACCTGCTGCTGCGTCACTCACCTCAGCACTATCACCTGCTGCTGCTTCACTCACCTCAGCACACTATCGACTGCTGCTGCTTCACTCACCTCAGCACTATCACCTGCTGCTGGTTGACTTCGTTGACTCATTCAGAAAGCGGAAACCAGCACACGCTGGCAGGAAAGAGTTTATTTTACTGTGGGAGCTGGAAAACTCATACGCCACACTTTCATGGCCAATTCGCCACTTGTGGCGATAGAGTTTCCCACCCAAGTTCTAGCAGGATCCTCATGAGATGGAGGTGCTGCACCCTTGGAGGAAAAGCCTGCCCAGTTGCTCTCACACACAACATCAGCAGAGCAACTCAGACCTCCTGCAGAGAGAGAGAGAGAGACTGCAGTGTGTGTCTGTTTGTGTGTGTAACCCCTTTTCCCTATGCCTAAGGGAAACTACGCGGGCAACTACCCGTGCTGCTGTACCTGTTGCTCACAGGATGCCTAAGCCTCCGCCTCTGGGACCCTGGGGTGAGCTCTTTCTCCTTGCATGCAGAGCCTCCACCATGAGGGATCCCAGCGTTGGCGGGATATCCCCTCACAGGAACCAATTCACAGTAATGAGTAATACACCACACAATGTATGTAACTAAGGTTTACTGTACACACATACTAACAACATATAACATCTGTACCCACAGTATAACCCCAGTGACCTAACACTTGGTGGTTCCCCGGCACCAATACCCCTGGTGTTCTGTCACAGCAAGTCCTACCCAAATGTGAGGTAGCGCTACCCCTGGTGATATGTTGGTGCACATTGGGTACCTGCCTTGGTACACCAGTACCCAGGTGCTGTTTGCAGCCATGTGCTGAATTGGTCCAATGCAACGGGGCCTCCAACAATCCCCTCACACCTTACAGTCCAGACCTCCACGTGGGGTGAGCTCCAGCCGGAGTGTGTCACACAAATGTCTCTGAACCAGCAGTCTTGTCCCAGGCTGCAGTGTGTGTGTGTGTGTGTGTGTGTGTGTGTGTGTGTGTGTGTGTGTGTGTGTGTGTGTGTGTGTGTGTGTGTGTGTGTGTGTGTGTGTGTGTGTGTGTGTGTGTGTGTATAGGGGAGGCTGCAGTGTGTGTGTGTGTGTTTATATAGAGGAGGCTGGTGTATGTTTGTGTGCATAGAGAAGGCTGCAGTGTATATGTGTGTATAGAGTGGGACCTGCAGTGTTGGTGTATAGAGCGGTGTGTGTGTGTGTGTGTATAGAGGAGCTTTAGTGTATATACAATTTAATTTTAATAAACAAGTACAGTAAAAGCGCAAAAGAAAAAGTAAACTGTTTATGAAAAAATTAATATAAGTATATAAAAGTGTGTATTTTTTTTTTAAGCATACAATTAGCCTATAATAGTTATAATCCCCTCAGAACAGGGCATTAGGGGCTAATAATGACCTGGCTGGGTTATCTCGGCTTCGCCTCGGGACTTCAACTCTTCCAGCCAGGGCAGTAATGCTCTATTCTGAGGGGATTATAATTTAAATGTAATGTTACCAAATTAGCCCATACTCATACAATAAGTATAGATGCCCTGGTCAGAGAAACTTAAATCTAAACCGGAAAAGTAGGAATACAAGAATAGCCCTATTGTAGCCATGTATTCAAGATCACAAGGCATTTTTCATTCCCATGCTGGTTTCAGATGTAATATGAATCAAAGAGAGAGAAAATGAGAAAAAGAGCCTCTGGGGTAATGCACTTAAATGGGATTGTCAAAATAAGGATTGTAATGATTCTTATAGTGACTCACATTCTCCCCTTCAATTCTGCTCCCTACTACCAGCACTAAGCTTGTTTTTTGTTTTGCTTCTCTTTGTCTTGGTTGCTTCTCAGAAGAAAATCTCTCAAAAAAAACAAAAGTAGTACAGAAGAGATTAAATTAATCTTGAGTATGATTTGGGAATTGAGGCTGTGGAACGTGTGTGTGTGAAATCATTGTGTATCATTTTGCTCCAGGCTCTATAATATAAAAGTATTCTTCAGTGGGATTTTCCGTCTAAGAGGCTTCTATGCTTGATTTCTCATACAGAAATATCTAAAAAGAATAAGATACCCTACTTTCACTTTTACGCTATCGACAATGTGATGAGAGAGAGAAAACGGTTCTGATTTTTATTGTCTTCTATAGGGCATAAATCTGAGCAAATCCGTCACAGTTTAGAAAATGGAACACAAAAGCGCACCAAGGGTCAAGATTTAATTAAAACAATTGAATAATAACAATAAAAACTTACATGGTGGGGTAAGTATGTCCAGTAGAACAGGGCAGAGGAAAGCAGTCCTGGTGGTGTCCTGGGCACAGGGAGATGGTGCTGAGGCTTACAAGGTAGACCCGCGCGCTGGGGCTGCCTGGCTCGGCACTACGTTGCTCTTCCTTCCGGGTTGCAGCTCTTGCAGGACCCGTAGGACCCTTAGATGGTAGCCCGCCTCAAATGCCGGTTCCCAAAGAAAATTACTCCGGCGTACCGAAGAGTCTCTAGATGTTTGTGGGACTGCTGAGGCTTGGTACACTAGTGGACTGGTTCCCAATAACGCTGTAGGGCTTTCGCAACGCGTTTCACACGGAGTTGTGCTTCATCAGGCTTATTTTAGAAACCTATGTGGGGGCCTTTTATACAGTCATGCTGAGATCGCAATAGGGTAAATGGTCCGTCACAGTTTATTTTAATGCATAGGTGAAAAATCCTCTACGGTATGTCAGTGGGTCCCAAACTTTTTTTACATTGCATACCCTGTGCTAAAACATATGTGTTCTGCAGACCCATAATGAATAAATCTTATAACCTACTCATCAGACTTTTACTAACAAAACCATTTGACCGATCCTATGCTGTATAGCGTCCTCACTTCAGTTGGGGGGGGGGGTTTGATTACTGCCAGAGCTTCCAAAGTTACACCCTACAATGCCTTGCCGCTTTGGATGCAAAGCATTGTGGAAAGTGAGTTTGAAAGCTCCTGCTGTAATTGCAGCTATGCCAGCCATGCTAAAGTGTAGTTTGTGGCCTTACTAAGTACACAGTCCCCATAGGGACACAGGAACCCAATATACTGCTTGGGATCCTCCATTACATACATTTTTGGGGTGGACCCCTCTCAAATCTTATGGGGTTCCAACTCAACCCACTTCAACTAGTGCTCTGGAGACCAAGTCCACCCTTCGAATGCTGTTGGCGTAACTCTTGGACTGTCTGCTCCTACTAATTTCATTCCCGTAAGGGCATTTTTTCACATTAAAACTTACTTTTATGGGGGCGTGCCGATGACGTCATCCAAGACGGAGGGATAAGAGGAGAGCTCCAGAGACCCGCATGAATAAAACGAATTTAAACTAAATTTACCCCGAAAATTCAGACATCAAAAGATACAGGACAGACCCCCAAACAAGCAGGGATGGCCCAAAAACCGAAAAATCAGTCAGGACCTGGGGTTGCAAAGTTTTTCACCCCGTCAAAACAGAGCACCGAGGCCACCGCCAAAAAACAAGATGGCGCCTCCCCGCCCGGCGCACGAGCCGCCAGGCCGGCTACAATAAGCCAAGTGAACCCTCCCGATATAATGACTGCAGAGCAGGGGATCACAAAGGCCTACCTGGAGGAACTCCACAGCAAACTGTACAGATCCCTGCAGTCCGACCTGAGAGAGGCGGTCGACGAACTGAAACGAGACATAACAGGGCTCACCAAGCGGACCGCATCCCTGGAGGCCAGGCTAGAAGAGGCCCTCACTCACCAGAAGGAAGCGGATGAGGAAATCACCCAACTCGGAGCGGAGGTGAACGCACTCAAAGACGGTCTCGAGGACCAAGAGAACCGGGACCGCCGCCAGAATATTAGACTGCGCGGGGTCCCGGAGGAGGTCCGTCCTAATCAGATCCGGGGATACCTCATAGAATTCTTCACTACCGTCTGTGAAGGCCTGGACGAGAGAGAGCTCAAAATTGACAGAGCCCATCGCGCTCTAGGCCCGAGGTCCGAGGACCCCAACAGAAGAAGGGATGTGAACATCCGTCTTCATAGCTACACGGCCAAAGAAAAAATTATGACTGCATGCCGCGAGAAAGACTCCATACAATACCAGGGGGAGGACGCCCAAGTCTACACAGACCTGTCCAAAAAGACCGTGGAGAGACGCAAAGGATTACGCCCCTTAACTTTACTATTGCGAGAAAAGGGAATAAAATACAAATGGGGGTTTCCCTTCAGATTGACAATCCACCACAAGGGAAAATTCTATAATATCAGATACCCCGAAGACATGACCCCACTGGTCCAAGCCCTTGGATTAACCCCCCCTGCCTCCTGGGAAAACAAAGAAAGCCACCCCCCGAACCAGGAACCTGAAGATCCCCCGGTCCGAGCATCGGTAAGACTCGCGGGACAACGCCACACGGACACGAAGTAGCGACCATGGAGGCACCCAACGCTCCTTTCCAGCCCCCGATGACATCCCCCCTGTGACAAAGGGGAAAAAAGCCCAGAGGTACTCACCCGAGACGGAGGCAACCGCAACACGGATCGACCGACTGTGGCGGTAGGGAGGGTTTGGCCCGGGGTTAATGGTGTTACCCCCCAAGGGCCCCCCTCTAACGTCGCCAGGGAGACAAGGGGTTAACTGGGCTGAGGCCCAGAAATGTGATTTTACCCTTGTTATAACCTGTAAATGTATTCTCCCCTGTGTCCCTGTCCCATTGTAATGTCTGGGTTAACCAGTACCTGCATAACACACACACTGGGTCATCAGGGGTTAATTGTGTAAGCCCAGTGGGCTAGTTAATGCGTTATCTGTGTATTCCCTTTGCCTCATGGGCCTGCAACTGCCTGTGCCCGCAAGGTATTCTGAGCCTTGGGGTACAGCCTCCGGGTCACCCCCCAAGTACACACATATTAAAAATATAACTTTGTCATAAGAGGGACATATATTTTTGATAAAGTGACTTTTTGCAGTTTGTGGAAATGTCCAGAAACCAAATGGTTTGCCTCATCTGAGTCTAGTCACTTGCCTATGCAAGCTTCCTCTCTCCCAGTGCATATCAAAAGGGAGGTGTGAATTGGCCAGATTGGAGCCTGGCTTCCCAGGGGAATTGTTTATGCGAAAAGCAAAAGCCCACTTCAAAAGGTTTTATTGATGGGGCCAGGGGGGGGGGGGGGGCTACCCCCAACAGGATATCAAAAGTGAGTAACTTTATTAAATATAAGAATACTATGAGATGTCCTTGGCTGAAAAGGATAAGAATTACATATGTGTATCCGTTGGATGTAGCCCATCGTTTTGAGGCTAAACATTGTACATTTACGTGTTACGAAATGCCAGATATTAATATCTCTATTAATGTTCATATTACAATGTAATTTTTGGTCTTCCTGCGAGCGTCAGGTGTCACCGGCCGTATTAATATATCTCACCTGACTGTGTGTATTACGGAACGGAAGTTATGCAATGATTTGCAGTAAATATGAAATTTTGGTTGAAGTTCTGAGAAACTGCAGCCCCCCTGCTATGATAATGAGCAGAGAAGAGGATGTCTTTGTAAACGTGGTAACTCACATTTACACACCAAGGTTTCCTGCAGGAGTGAACATGACAAATGTCCACCCTGCTTCAAAGGGTTTATTGATGGGGTGACTACCCCAAGCTGGAAGTCCCAAAATGAGCTTCAAAAGCTTCCAAGGGACATTTGCTAGCCGTCTCGGCACCTAAGGTTACAGATAGAGGGACAAACGGTATATAAACTAGCTGTCCACCCTCTATCAATTTGTTCATGTTGTTCATGCTGTTCATTGTTCTTCATGCAAATGATCTTCATGCATGCCTGTGTCCTGCCTGTTTTGCTGTGATGTCAACACAAATATGGAAGAAGTGGCCAGTTTGTAATCCTGCTGGCTGTCTTGCCATAATCTTTAAGTAAGTGTCTATATTTTGCCTGTTATTGTATAATCTGTTGTGATCACCTTTATTAAGGAATAAATTCTATTTATCATATCTAAGTCTTGTCCCAGTTCAAACCCAGGTATATATATATATTTATATATATAGTTTTGGTGAACAATTACAGCCTGTCGCAAGCTCTCGTGACAGGCTTGTAATTAACTGGTGGCAGCGGTGGGATTGAACTGGACCTGGATTACAGTATTCTGCGGGGTACTGTGATCCAGTGGGAGCTTGATGGTAATTGCAAGTTCCTGGGACTAAAGATATTGAACACACAGTGTACAACATATAACACAAGATATGGCACCTCCTCACTGTTCCCCTACTTGTGAGAAGCATTTCCTCCAGAACCAAAGTGCCGGCCATCCGTCTGACTGGAGCCGGGCACTGAGACCAGAGGAGTGCATCAAGTCGGCGCGGGGAGCAGCAGCCAGCAAGGCTGAGAGAGAGACAGCAATCGGTGAGCATGAAACCCGGCAGGCTGAGCAAAGATCCACAGCTGCAGCTGCTGTAACCATCACACCGCCCGGAGAGCAGGGAAGGGACCCAGCTCCGGGACGGCAGAGACTTGTGGAGGGAGCGGGTGGTCTTGCACCAGGAGAGGTATTGGCCGTTGCGGCGGCCAGTCCATTTTACCCAGAATTGCTGGCCCTGATGTTTGCGCAGGGAGAGATGTCCCCGGCTGAGCGGCTCGAGCAGCTGAAGCTGGCGATGATCCGACCCACTTATCCCCTCCCAGAGCCCGGTGCTCAAGCCTCTCCGCTCTGGACTCCGTTGCCCCTTGCTGGGGTTAGTCCACCGGCGGCGGAGAAGCTCTGGAATGAGCCCGGCGCTCAGGCAACTCCGCTCTGGACTCCGTTGCCCCTTGCTGGGGTTAGTCCACCGGTGGCGGAGAAGCACCGGCAGCTGCTGCGGCACTGCCAACAAATGGGCCACAATAATGCCCAGTGCCCTGACCGTGCGCGGTCAGGCGAAGAAGCCCCTCAGGGCCAACGCTCACGAGCTGCGGAAAAGATGACCCAGTTAGCGGCATCCTCTGATGGCTCCCGCCCAGCCAGGGCGACAACCCTCCTCGGGATGTCTCCTGGAGAACCTGGACGGGCTGCATCAGCAACAGTGGCGGAGAGCAGCGGCCATCCACCTGATCCCGGCGGAGAACCAGCGGCGGCGGCAGAGAAGACGCCGCCACTCCGGCATCCTGCCGGCGGCAGTTTTATTCGGGGGGAGGGACAGGGGTTGTGGGAGGGGGTTATTTTACCAAGTTTGCATGGAGCTGAGTTCCTCCACAAAGACCTGGGACCCTTGTCCTGCACCGTTTTACCTGTACCCAACCCGGGCGCTGTTGCGGCAGCGGCCCGGCGCTGCCCAGCCCAGATGGGGCCGGCGGCGGCCGCTCCAGTCCCCCTGCAATTGGGACCAACGAAGGCGGCGGTCTCTGCGGGGACCAGCAAGGTAAGCCAGACCAAGTCGCAGACTGACTCTGACTTATGTTTCCCTATGACTGTACCCTGTTGTTTCACTCTAGGGGTGACTGGGGGGTGGCAGGAGATAGGGGCACCAGGGGAGGGGAAGGAAGGGCAGCTGGTAGGGCAGTCAGGATTCCCCATTACCTTGGCGGGGCAGCAAGGGGACTCTCAGTTAAGAGCCCCACTGTTGCAGCCTTGCTCTGGGCTGGAGGTATCAGGGGTTGTGGCAAAGTTAGACCACCCCCGGATTACCTGCCAGCCAGGAGCTAAGGTGGGTGCATCTGCACCAGCAACCCTGAGCTCATCCCCGGTAATGGGGAGACAGTGTCAGGGAGATGGCCTCACTCAGGTGTCCCTAGGATCCAGGTTAGGATTAGTTAGGGAGAAACGGAGTGAGGGGAGGCTGCAGGTAGGTAGCCCGCATCAGTTACCAGGGGAGGGGAAGGAAGGGCAGCTTGTAGGGCCGCCAGGCTTCCCCATTACCTGGGCAGAGCAGCAAGGGGACTCTCAGTTAAGAGCCCCACTGTTGCAGCCTTGCTATGGGCTGGAGGTACCAGGGGTTGTGGCACAGTTAGACCACCCCCAGATTACCTGCCAGCCAGGAGCTAAGGTGGGTGCATCTGCACCAGCAACCCTGAGCTCACCTCCGGTAATGGGGGCACAGCTTCAGGGAGAGGGGCTAGCCCCGTTAGCACCCAGCTCTAGGGTAGGATTGCCTGGGAGAGGGTTGGGTGGGCCAGTGGGAACCGGGGAGGGAAGGCAGCGAGTGAGCCAGCCAGTTTTCCCCGTTACCCTGGCAAAGCCTCAGGGGGTGTCTCAGATCAGCAACCCCCTGTTGCAGCCTAGCTATGGGCTGGGGGTATCCGGGGCAGTGGCAGGCTTGTGCCACCCCAGGGATATCTGCCAGCCAAGCGCTAAGGCGGTTGCATCTGGAGAGGTGCCCCTGAGCTCATCCCTGGTAAGGGGGAGACAAGGTCAGGGAGGTAGGTGCACTCAGGTAGTTCCAGGGTCTGGGGTAGGATTGCCCAGGGAGGAGAGGAGTGCAGGTGGGCTGCAGGGAGGTAAGCAGCAGGCTGAGGTGCTGGGCCTAGGGGAGGCTAGGCAGGGAGGCACCGTGGAGCAGGGGGAGATAGGAGGTCAGTGGGGTGTCAGGCAGCTGGCAGAAGCTAGGGATGGGCTAGGTAGGCAGAAAGTCCCTTGCTATGACGGGCCAGGAGTGACCCCCCTGACAGATTCCCCAGGGTTCCCAAAGGAGGGGCTGTGGGTAGATAGGCAGCCAGGGAGGAGAGTCAGGAGTATGGCGGAGCAGCTACAGGGTGGCACAGAGCCAGGGCAGGTAGGGTCCCTACAGAATAGTGACATCGCCCTTGCCCAGACTTGGTTGACAGGAAAGCGACGGTCTGTGCTATATAGCTGGTCTCCTGCTGGTGCAGAGGGAGGCAAAGGAGAATGCCCGGCTTTGCAGGAACTGGACTTTACAATCCACTGTGTACTGGTCAATGCTGGAGGACAATTTTGCCAGGCCAATCCCTCAGGACGTATTGAGTGCGTCAAGAGCGCCAGTGGTATCCCAGGGCCATGGGGAGGCCGCTGGGGTACCAGGGGCCCTTGAGCAGGGGAGGTGTGGCGGTAGGGAGGGTTTGGCCCGGGGTTAATGGTGTTACCCCCCAAGGGCCCCCCTCTAACGTCGCCAGGGAGACAAGGGGTTAACTGGGCTGAGGCCCAGAAATGTGATTTTACCCTTGTTATAACCTGTAAATGTATTCTCCCCTGTGTCCCTGTCCCATTGTAATGTCTGGGTTAATCAGTACCTGCATAACACACACACTGGGTCATCAGGGGTTAATTGTGTAAGCTCAGTGGGCTAGTTAATGCGTTATCTGTGTATTCCCTTTGCCTCATGGGCCTGCAACTGCCTGTGCCCGCAAGGTATTCTGAGCCTTGGGGTACAGCCTCCGGGTCACCCCCCAAGTACACACATATTAAAAATATAACTTTGTCATAAGAGGGACATATATTTTTGATAAAGTGACTTTTTGCAGTTTGTGGAAATGTCCAGAAACCAAATGGTTTGCCTCATCTGAGTCTAGTCACTTGCCTATGCACGCTTCCTCTCTCCCAGTGCATATCAAAAGGGAGGTGTGAATTGGCCAGATTGGAGCCTGGCTTCCCAGGGGAATTGTTTATGCGAAAAGCAAAAGCCCACTTCAAAAGGTTTTATTGATGGGGCCAGGGGGGGGGGGGGGCTACCCCCAACAGGATATCAAAAGTGAGTAACTTTATTAAATATAAGAATACTATGAGATGTCCTTGGCTGAAAAGGATAAGAATTACATATGTGTATCCGTTGGATGTAGCCCATCGTTTTGAGGCTAAACATTGTACATTTACCTGTTACGAAATGCCAGATATTAATAACTCTATTAATGTTCATATTACAATGTAATTTTTGGTCTTCCTGCGAGCGTCAGGTGTCACCGGCCGTATTAATATATCTCACCTGACTGTGTGTATTACGGAACGGAAGTTATGCAATGATTTGCAGTAAATATGAAATTTTGGTTGAAGTTCTGAGAAACTGCAGCCCCCCTGCTATGATAATGAGCAGAGAAGAGGATGTCTTTGTAAACGTGGTAACTCACATTTACACACCAAGGTTTCCTGCAGGAGTGAACATGACAAATGTCCACCCTGCTTCAAAGGGTTTATTGATGGGGGGGCTACCCCAAGCTGGAAGTCCCAAAATGAGCTTCAAAAGCTTCCAAGGGACATTTGCTAGCCGTCTCGGCACCTAAGGTTACAGATAGAGGGACAAACGGTATATAAACTAGCTGTCCACCCTCTATCAATTTGTTCATGTTGTTCATGCTGTTCATTGTTCTTCATGCAAATGATCTTCATGCATGCATGTGTCCTGCCTGTTTTGCTGTGATGTCAACACAAATATGGAAGAAGTGGCCAGTCTGTAATCCTGCTGGCTGTCTTGCCATAATCTTTAAGTAAGTGTCTATATTTTGCCTGTTATTGTATAATCTGTTGTGTTCACCTTTATCAAGGAATAAATTCTATTTATCATATCTAAGTCTCGTCCCAGTTCAAACCCAGGTATATATATATATTTATATATATAGTTTTGGTGTACAATTACAGCCTGTCGCAAGCTCTCGTGACACCGACGACCACTGCATACCGACACAAGTGGTCAACAGGAACCTCGCGAGACTACGTCCCTTCCCGTCTGCGACCGGAGCACCATCCTTTCCTCCCCGGAGTCTAAGGCCACTAAGAGTAAATTCATACATAAGGAAATGAGGTATGGCCCAAAGAAACCCACTACTAATGTGTTGGTTCCTACACCATTTATATCTGCTAAATTACCTTTGCATGATAAGAACCTCTATTTGCAACAAAAGAGAGCGAAGGAACGTTACGATGCACTGGCATTACCTCAGTCAGTGCCTATTCCGGTCAGCAATAGATATACACTGCTGTCCGATATAGGATCTGAGAGTGATGCAGAGAGCATCTCTTATACACCTCTCCCCACACCGGTCACTAAAACCAACTTTTCTTTTTTAGAATGGAGGAAGGAAAGAGAGCACATTTTTCCAGAAGTGGAAATTGTAAAACCACCACTAGAAGCCCGACCTCCTCCAAACTACAAAAAAAGAAAGACAGGGTCCGAGGGAGAAGAGGAGGTACTAGTAGAAATCGGATAAAGAAAAGGGTGGAATATCCGAATATATTCAATATCAGCCAGTATCATCTCACTGATATTGAAAAAAAGGTACTCAATAAGGGTCTAACATTTGCTCCTGTCTGTGGGCCAAATAGTTTCAATTTATTTATAGATGTCCACAAATTCACCCGTAAACTCGCCCTGAAAAAATATTTTGCACGGGATGCTATATCCAACCAATCAAGTCTAACTAGTGAGGTACGCAGCACGGTCGATCCTCAACAAAGGATCTTTAAGAAAACATCAACTTTTTACCCTAAGTTTGCCCAGGGACATCTGGTGAGCTCCTTTGTTGAGATGGTTACTACGGATCTGGAGAATTCATGTCGAACTTACAAAATTAGACATGACAATTTTAATGTTCAGGAGAAGGAGGCTGTTCAAAGTTTGGAGAAGAATGACTCCATTGTCATCAAATCGGCAGATAAGGGTGGGGGTATTGTGGTGATGGACAAAGATTATTATATACAGGAGTCCATGAGATTATTGGGTGATAAGACCACATACCTCCCCCTTACCGGTGACCCTTTAGTACATTTCAAAGCCGAACTTGGGGATTTGCTGACTACTGGCCTAGATAGTGGGGCAATATGTGAAGATGAGTTTAATTTCTTGTTGGTTCAGTTTCCCTGCACTCCTTTATTTTATTTTATACCTAAAATACATAAAAATTTGACCTCACCCCCTGGTAGACCTATTATTTCTGGTATTTCTTCTCTCACCTCCAACCTTTCCCAATTTATTGATCATCACCTCCAACCTTTAGTCACTGGTGTTAGATCCTATTTGCGAGACACGACACATATATTACAAATTTTGAAAGATCTTAAATGGCAGCCTGGTTATATACTGGCTACGGCCGATCTAACATCACTATATACTGTAATTGACCATCAACTAGGTTGCCAAGCCATGTCTCGCAAATTGCAGAATTTTAGTAATTATTCACTCATTAAAAGGAATTTTCTGGTTGATAGTATTTGGTTTATTTTGACGCACAATTATTTCACCTTTAATTTACAGTATTTCATTCAGAAATGTGGTACCACTATGGGCACGAGGTTTGCTCCAAGTTATGCCAATCTATTTATGGACAGTTGGGAAGAGGAGTTTATTTGGAACAACTGTCCTCTAGGAGCAAACCTGGTGCTCTGGCGGCGCTACATTGATGATGTGGTTTTTGTGTGGTCAGGCAGTCAAGCCTCACTGGATAATTTCTGCACGTATCTGAATCACAACCATCATAATCTTAAATTCACTTGTCATTTTAGCACTGAGCACATTGATTTTTTGGATCTTCACATATTTGTCAAAAACGATATACTGCATACTAAGACCTTTTTTAAGCCAGTACAGGCTAATAATTATGTGCGTGCAGACAGTCAGCATAATCCACAGTGGCTGCGAAACATCCCGAAGGGTCAATTGGTGCATCTTAAACGTAATTGCTCTGAAGAAGAGACCTTTAGGACACAAGCTAAAGACTTAAAAAATAAATTTATAAATAGAAAGTATTCAGAGACTCTCTTAGACAAAGCTTTTAACCAAGTTAATAATATGCACAGGGTACTTTACTCCAATATAATAATAAGAGAAAGGACACATTAGAAAGGTGTAATAATCAGGTTGCTTTTATTACCCAATATAATGAGATGGCGCCCAAAATAAAACAAATTATAACCAAATATTGGCCTATTTTGTTGCAAGATGATGTTTTAGTGGATATTCTCCCAAAAAAACCTAACATCATATACTCTAAGGCTAATAACTTAAAATCTAAGTTAGCCCCAAGCTGCCCGGTTAAACAACAAAAACAGAAACAAGTAGGGAGCCTAAAAGGTTTTTTCACTTGTGCGAAATGTGTAGCTTGCTCTTATAGCACAAATGCCAGACATTTTACATCCAATGTCACCTCTAGGAGTTACCCCATTAAAACATTTATTAATTGCCATTCAATTTTTGTTATATACCTACTGCAATGCCCTTGTGGCTTTCAGTATGTAGGCAGAACAGGGAGAACTTTCCAGAGACGCATCTATGAGCACATTTACAATATCAAAAAGGGTTTGGTGACACATCGGGTCTCTCATCATTTTCTTTTGTGTCATGATAGAAATCCTAAGCGTTTACGTTGTCAGGCCATTGAGATAGTTTATGCCAATTCAAGAGGTGGGAGTAGATTACAGCAAGCCAGTATGCGTGAAGCATACTGGATTTATGAATTAAAAACCCTCTCCCCAAGAGGGATGAATATAGATTTCGAACTGAAAGCCTTTTTATGATCCAATATATTGAGTATGCTCCTCACTATTTATTTTCTTAACCTTTTTAAGTGTTTTTATGTATCATTGTATTAATATTGTTATGTGTACCAGTCTTTGTTAGTTTGTGTTTTTTGTCTAGCTTGGCTCATCTATGTACCACCCTGATCATGGCTAATACGGGGTTAAAATTATTTTGATCATGTAATTAGCCAATTGAAACCAAGGACTGAGAGTATTTATACCATTAAGTCTAAGGGGTAGGCACATCCCTTGAAGAAGTGCGCGCATGCGCACGAAACACATCGGGAGGTTTTTGTGTGTTTAAGAGCTGCATCTGGCCCGTGGAGGACATTGTATTACAGCTGGTGAAGCCGTGGGAGAAGAGGAGTGAAGGAGGAACGTTATCTCTGGGAGTATCGTGAGGCGCGACGTCATATCCGCCCGGAAGTCCCGCAGTTCGTGTAACTCCCCTTCCACCCCTGTCACGTGGGGACGCCTGTGAGAGTGCTCCGGTCGCCATCTTTGAAGATCATCAGCGCGATTCCAGTCTGTTTTGCCTGATATTGTCCAGTATCTTGTGAGTAGGGTTTCAGTTTTACCCCTCCGGATGCTTGTGATTTCAGTGACCCTCCAGGAATCCAGTATTAGTCCTAATAAATTAGTTTTGTTTTAATATTTCAGCCTTGCTAGTGTGTTCACGTTTGTCTGTCATGTTTGTGTTGTGTTGTTAGTCTGATACGATTTTAGTCAACAGTGATTGGCATACTGCACCATAATTTGTTTTTTTCTTCTTTCCACATATTGCACTGCCCTCTGATGTGAGATTCCTTCATCACCAGTTTATTTAAGGACTCCATTTGGACTTTACACTTTATGGTTTGGACTTTTTTCTTTATATTTATTGTGGCGCCGGTATCCTCTTTTTTTCCGTGTTTGGAGAGCTGTCACCCAAAAACAGGGAGAGGTGGGTTGCAAAACGGAGAGGGGGGTGAAAAATGGAGGGGGAGAGGTGCACAAATGGAATAAGGGGGGTAAGAGAGAGGGAGGGAGAGAGAGCGACATTTGGGGGGGAAAGAGAGGGTGGGGGCAGAGTGAGAGAGGGGTTGGGGGGAGAGAGAAGGGTGGGGGAAAGGGGAGAGAGAGAGGTGGTAGGGGGGAAGAGATGGGCGGGGTTAAAGAGAGGGGGCGGGGAAGAGAGAGAGGATGGTGACAGGCAAGTCCAACCGACGAACAAAAGAAAAAAAATTGTTGGGAGGGGTGTGTTTTGGTGGCGCATGACTGAAGGTTCACCAAATACCCTTACACTGGCCCTGCTATAACCCTGCAGTCACTTGGTGTTTTGAGTTTTCTTGATTTGTGCTTCCGGGTCATTATTGAGTATATAGTCTTTCTGTTTGTCCATGGCCTCACACAACCCTGAGGAAGGTCCCACAGTGGACCGCAACATTGGATGTTTATGGTTGTTCCAATACAATCCTTCTGATTAGCATCATTGCAGTGCTCCGTCGTCTTTTTCCAGTTCGGTTTGGGTGAAGTATTTTTATATTTTATTGTTATGGTTTGTGCAACTGCACTTGTATATATACTATATATACACATTGTGCAACTGCACTTGTATATATACTATATATACACATTGTGCAACTACACTTGTATATATACTACATATACACATACACACCATTTGTGCCTCAAATTCTGTCTGATAAAGATTATAAAGAATCTGTTGGAAAATGAATTTCATTTAGCAGCAAAATTAGCATATTCACATGTTGATAATAGCACATGAATGAAGTGACAGTAATTTGCAGCCGATACAAAAATGGCATCAGTATTATTATAAATCAAGCAGTAGATGCAAAGCTTGTTTCCACTATGACAGCATTAACAGGACCTGCAATGATCCCTCAGGGCTTTCTAAATACAGAATAAATAAATGACATGACCCATATCAATTGTTAGAGTGTGTTTTTAATTTCATATGTGACCAGCACGATTTCTTGCATTGAAGTTATTATTTTTATTCTCCATTTTTTGACAGACCAGTGTTTTTTTATTTTAGAAACACTGTATGCAATAAATGCATCTCATTCCAGCAAAGCCTGGTTGAAATGAGTACTTGGCAGTAATACTGAAAGGGTGATGGGACCCTGAACAATCTAATTCCACACACAGATAATTAGAACAGCGATTACACCGTAATGGAAGACACTTTAAGCATCACAAAAGGATTTGGTTCCTGTCAGCTCCTGCTGACAACTCTAATTTCACTGATGGATGCTGGTTTTATTCTCGGGGGTGTTAGTGTACTCCAGATGCCCACAAGGGGCAATGTTTTCCCTCTGATCCAGAAAGTCATTTGTTTGTCTTTTACTTTTTACATGTCAGTAACCGTAAACAAATGCATCCATTCCAATTATATTACAGTTTGATAGCTATTTACAAAGCTCCCACATTAAAATAAGATTCATTTGGTATATTTCCTAGTGTCGTTTTATCAAAGCACTTTTCCTCAATTTTTGCGCTGCTTGTGTCAGATCACCAAATATGTACAAGAAACATAAGCATAAGAGGGGGGTGCAGCGTAGCCAAAAAGGAGTTCGGCAGCTCACCAGTCTACAAAGTAAAAATAGGTCAATGCACTGCAACATATGCGACAACAAAAAAAGTATTTTTACAAAAACATCCCCTTTTGTTATCTGTAGATAAGAATACTTCCAAAAAAAAGAATTGCAAAACATCATATACTTGTTTACCTGGAGGAAGCCCACGTGAGGGGTATAAGATAACGTTTCAGATCACCTTCATCAGATCATGGTACAGCCAGGAAGATATGGGCACCTTTCCATGCTTTATACTACATAGTGTGAAACTGGCTTCAATAGGAAACTAAACTCCGCTCTGAGTGTTCCACCAGTGATTGGCATATTGACAACGTTATTAAGACATGCTCTCAATGCCCCAACCAATAGACAGTGCATTTAAAGAACCCAAAGGCTCAAATTCATAGATATACATATACAGCATATAGAGGGCACTAGATTCAAATCTTCATAGAGGGGAAGTTTACAGATGTAGAAAGATTTACTGTTCCCAGTATCGGAGCAAGCTGCGGGAAGACTTGGTTTACCACGCAGGCCAGTCGTGGGGAGCCTACGAAATGACATGAAATGTTACGCTTTTTAAAAAATGTTTAATTGCAATTTCAGCATCTATTTGCCAGATGGCACAGTGAATATCTTTGTTGATGTATTGTATTGTATGTCTTTATTTATATAGCGCCATAAATATACATAGCGCTTCACAGTAGTAATACATGTTGTAATCATATAAATAACAAATAATATAAATAACAGGTCATGGGAATAAGTGCTTCAGACATAAAAGTAACATTAAGGAAGAGGAGTCCCTGCTCCGAGGAGCTTACAATCTAATTGATGGCTATTGAATGGCAAAGGTAGATATTGAATGGCAAAATTACCAATAATAATATTTTAATATGGGTTTAAAACACAAATATTTGTAATATTTTGTGGCTGTTATAGGGTTCACTCCAAGATCATGCAACTTTTCTGAAGGGAGACAAAAATCTGTTATACCGGAAGAACCTTTTTAGACAATAAAGTTAACTTTAGTGTTGCATTCACAGTTGTTTCTTTTAAAAAAAACATGTGTTCTTATGTGAAACGCATACTGTGGCTGTGTGCGTTCCAGGAATATGCCCTTTTTGCATGCCTTACGTACTGCATGTACTATAAGTGTTACACCGTGTCACCGCTAGTTGAACAGTTGTCTACGCATGCGTTTAAGCACACGTTTCAAAGATTTATTTTTTTACTTTCTTTTTAATCAGTATACAACTAAACACCTTCCAACCCCACCCCTCATCCTCATCATGCATATTGTACAATAACAGATCTGCTCTTTTGCATTGTGGCCATTAAAACACTATTCGCTATATTAAATATCTTGAAAACCTTAACTTAGCTTACTACGGTGTTTGTGTAGGTGGTGTGATATAGCTCCAGTATGTGTCTCAAATTAATCAGCATAGATTAGAGAATGTATTGCATTATGGACATAGCAGGCATCTTTACCTAAAAATGTTGACTCAAACAGTGGGATATCAGTGCAAAAAAAGAAATAAACAAAAGTACGATAATTACCACAAACTTAATATTCTACACATTCTTTTTTCGTGTCTTCTTTCTTCTTCCCAGATGTCGACTCATCTTCATCCTGTCAAATTAAACTTGCCTGTGATGTCACATTAGACAGACGCGTGTGTAGCCAGGTCCCCTCTGCGTGTTGCTGCCCCGCGACCTTCCCCCTCGTTTTCTCCGCTGCCGGGGATCACTCGATAGACCCGCCGGCATTTCTGGAGGGTGGGGGCCAGTGCAGGGAGCGGGTTAGCGTTCCTGCGGTTCCCGGCGGCTCCCGAGCAGGGCGCCGCCATTGTGTTTTATATCGCGCATGCGCAGTAAGTCCCGGCGGGCCGGCAGAGTTCGCGCATGCGCAGGATAAGCGCGCGAAGCCCTAGCCTACCAGGGAAGGTAATAGCCAGGGACTACAGATCCCATGAGCCTTAGGGGACCCCATGTGACGCCAGGGAGCCAATAGGGCTGCAAGAGCTCCCTGCTTGCAGGGAATTAGATACATTTCGCGCGCGAGGAGCATGTCAGTTCTGGACCAGGAGAGCTAGGGGAAGCCGGTGAGTGCAGGGGTCAGTGACCCCTGCAATAGGCCAGAACACCCCTAGGCCCCAGATAGGTCCTGAAGTCCCCCAGCTTGTGGTGCTTAGGGACTGGCCCTAAGTTAGTATCTATCCCTTTAGTGTTAGTGGTAGATAGGGACACAGCGGACGCTGCGCTCCCGGAACGGAGGCTTGGGCTCAGGCCTACGCCACAGAAACTATATCCAGGGTGGGATCGCCCCGGCGGACCCCGTGCGGTGAGACCCGGGATCAGGAAGCATCACCAAGCGACTGATCCTTTGCAAAGTTGTTTGCTGACCCGAGTGCAGGAGCGCTCGGCAGGTACCTCATAAGTGCACCAACCTATACCATTCTAACATTATCTATTCCCATAGTGGCAGCGCTGACCACGGGACAAAAGGGGGTAGGCTGTGGACACAGTATGGGGATACACGGTGGTGGGCGAGTATACTCCTAGTGGAGTAAGAGACACTGAGAGGACTGAGTTACCTGGTGGAGACAACCCCTAGAAGGGAAGTGTCAGTAGGGTACGGTATAAAAGTATGGTATTGCCTGCATATATATTCTGTGTTACAGTAAACTGGTTATATATATATATTCCTGAGTACGTGGTTATTGTATATGTGGGTCCTGTGTAGACTTCCTTCTATATATCCCTAGAACCCTACACAGGTGGAGGCGCTGAAACCAAGAACGACCAGAGGATTCACCCCAGGCTCTCACTGGCGGAGGCTCAGACCTCCTGTGAGCCTGACAGGTATAACGCACCACACCTGGTAACATATAGGTTCCCCCTTACATTCATATATATGTATATGCGATCGGGTGGCGTGGAACACCCGTTACATTTGGAGGCGCTGCTGAGATAGTAACTGGGGTGCCCTAATTAAATCACTATCAATAAAGAGCAGCAACATGGTGCTCCCCTCACGTCCAGAGATCAATGCGTGGGCCATCTCCGTCCTGGAGCCCCCTAGTTACGTCGTGGCTGTAGGGAACGTTCCAGCCTTAGTAGCAGAGACTGACATCCGGGACTCGCTGAAGGAGCTCATAGGGTCAAATAAAGGATGGTACCGGGGCAGGGTGTTCGACACTAAATTTTATTTGAGCGCCATACTATTCACTGTGGGGCGGGACATATGTCAAGAGACGGCTCCGAACACTTTAGTAGCCCCCGAGGGCCCGCCAGAAGGCTACCCCCTTATATACTCGGACTTGCCAGTAATACAGGAAATGTTTTCACCAAAGGCCCCTCCGCAGGCTTCAAATGAACAGTCTACCAGTACTTGGACCCCACTTGCACCAGTGTCAAGTACCCCAACCTGGGTTGACCGTCCCCAACCCAGAGTCTCCTTTACCCCAAGCTCCCTTATGGGAGCCACTAGTTGGACTGACAGTCCGCCCTCTCCACCCGACACAGCCCCCCGCAAGGCAAAACCCCGGCCTATCGGAGAGAGGGTAACGAACGAAGGTTCCATAATGGGGGTGACGCTACCCGATTTCGTAGAAGCCTTCACCATGGCCTCCCAGTCTCAAGGCTACCAGAAACTTAAGGCCTACTCGGGAGTACTTCCCATATCCCAGGGGGAGGAAGGAATAGACCTTTGGAGGGAGAACGCAGTAAAAGTCGTAGAGGAATGGTCATGCACTGACACAGTAAAGCGGCAGAGTATCATGGAATGTCTCACCTCCCGCCTCTACCATTGTGACCATCCACAGGGACCAACACCCAGAGCTGACGGTGTTGGAAATGGTGGCATTCCTGTTGGAAGCATACGGACTAGCCGAAGACGAAGGAGCGATCTGGACGAAGTACTTCAATCTTTATCAGAAGGAGGGAGAGGACTTGTCGGCCTTTATTCACCGACTGCAGCTAGTCTTGGGAATCCTACTCAATCGTAAACTGATTCTCGCCTCTGGGATGGATGAAGCGCTCCATAAGCAGTACTTGCGGGGATCAAGCCCCACTCACCCCATAGCCAACATGCTCCGCAGCAAAATAATGGACGGGGGTCCCTCTCCGTTCACCGAGTTGCTACGCCAAGTGAAAATCCAGGAGGCACATGTTATGCTACACTCTACCGCTAAACCTAAGAGTCCCTCCGCCTCAAAAGGAAATGGCTCTATGGAAAAGAAGGAAGAGTCTGCTGCCTCGTCCAAGGGGTACAAGCCAAGACCCACCGATAGACCACCTTCCCCGTCCAAGGTTTGTCCGGAACGATGCGAGGTTGTGTGCTATAACTGCGGTAAGAAGGGCCACATCCTTCGTAACTGTCCGGAGAGAGAAGACCCTCCAGAAGAACACCCTCCCAATATGGGGAAATCAGCCCGATCAATGGTCTGCAGTGTACCAGTGGCAGAATCTGACCCAGAACTCCCTCATTCTGGAATCCAGGATGCCCCTTCTGACTCTGGCCCCAGTGATGACGTCTCACCCAGTGGAGCTTACAGTCAAGTGGGCCCCACGGCCATCGTGCCCGTTGTACTGGAAGGAATCTACGCATCGGCCCTACTAGACACGGGGTCACAAGTGACCATAATATACCGCAAGTTCTATGATCAGCACCTCCAACACTGCCCCCTGAGACCGGCCGAACACATGAAGGTTAGGGGATTAAGTAATGAAGATTACCCTATCGATGGGATTGTAAGGATTCAACTGGAAATCCTCCAACTGAACACAGGCAAGAAACACCCCCTGCATGTATCGGCAATGGTATGCCCAGAGCCACAAGACCAATGCAAGTACCCAATCATCTTGGGAACCAATGCTGATATAGTACAAGCTGTAATCCGAGCCTACTTGAAAGAGACCAACGAATTGCCGCTGGCTAATTCGTTCCTAGACCCCATCTTACGAGAAGAGTGCCACCGTGTATATGTCTTGGAGCGTCATGGGGACCTCTACAATCGTCAATGCGGACTGACGACCATATTACCAGGGGGAGTGCAAAAGATGACCGTCTGGTGTTGTTATCCCAACCGAGATGAGAGCGACCAGCTGTTCTCGCTGGAGAGTACGCCAGAAGAAGAAGAAGTTCAGAGAGGGTATAGAGTACTACCCGAAGTGAGGGAATGGACGGCTAAGATCCCTCTACGAACCCACGTGTATGTGCAGAATCTCTCCCCCTTTCCGATGGAATTTGATGCCGACCAGAAGTTGGGATGCATATATCCGGTCAGCCCGGTGGAAAACACGCCTCAGGTGAAGGCGGCGGCCGTGGATGAGCAGTTAGTCGATTTGGACTTCAACTTTGGCGAGTCGACGCTGTCCACCAAGTGGAAAGAACGGCTGACCACCCAGTTGCTTCAACGACGACATGTGTTCTCCACGAGTGAGATGGATGTGGGGTGCAGTCGCAGTGCCCAACATACCATTCGACTGAGTGATGCCACTCCGTTCCGGGAACATTCTCGTCGCATCGCCCCGTGGGATGTGGACGATGTGAGGAACGCCATACAAGACATGGAAACCGCTGGGATTGTGACGGAGTCTCGGGGACCTTACACGTCTCCTATAGTGGTGGTGCGGAAAAAGAACGGGTCCGTACGACTGTGTGTCGACTATCGAACTCTGAACAATCGTACGATACCGGATCAGTACAACCTTCCGCGCATTGAAGAGATCCTGAATGCGCTGAATGGAAGTCACTGGTTTAGCGTGCTCGATCTCCGATCCGGGTACTATCAGGTGCCTATGAATGCGGAAGACCAGGAGAAAACAGCTTTCGTCTGCCCCTTGGGATTCTACCAATTTACACGTATGCCCCAAGGTATATGTGGGGCACCTGCTACCTTCCAACGGCTGATGGAGAAGACTATCGGAGACATGAGCCCGCGGGAGTGTCTGGTATACCTGGATGACATCATTGTCTTCGGAAGTGTGAGGATTCTGGAGTCACGCCGCTCACGGCGTGCTCCTCACTTACCTGCAGCTCCGTCTGGGTCTCCCGCGGCGCACGTGGACTCCGGAGGCAAGCCGCCGACAGCTGTTCCTCCTATGCGTGCGCGCGCACGTCTTCCTCTCTCTTCTGCTCTCGGAGCAGGGCGTGGGTCCGCGCACGCAGCCGATGGCACTGATTCACGGAGGCGCGGCCACACGGAGGCACTCCCGCCTCTTAAAGGCACAACACCTCTTTTGATGGCCATTACCAAATACAGTCAGGCTGCTGGGCTTTATGGCTCCTCCCCTGGGACTCCTTCTGGACCTATACCTGCTGTAACCTGGCCTTTCCACACACCTCCACCTTGCTGCGCTGCTATTGGATCCTCTCTCTTATATATACCTTGCAGAGTCACTGACTCGTTGGCTGAGCATAGAACTAGTTGTTCTCACCTCTCTCTGCCTCCTTATTCTATTTCGCAGACTTCCTCGTGAACTGAACCGGCTTCCGCTACGTCTTCCTGTACCTCTGGCATCCCGAACTCGGCATACGGCTACACGACTCTCCGCACCTCTGGCATCCCGATCCTGGCTTACGGTAAACGACAACGTCCCTCTCTCTAACTCCGGACTTGGCTAACGGCCTCTCTACCTACCGTACCTCTCCTACCCCCGATCCGGAATCCCAGACCACTCTTCAATCAAGACGTGCCCTCGTGGCTGTGGGTGGCGTTATTTCCTATCCCACCTCAGCACCGCGGTCCCGTCTCGTTTGTGGTGAGCACATCCTTACATTATGCTCAGCCCAACAAACATGGACCCCGCTGAGGTGGAGCGCACTTTAAACGCCCATACTGCTCTGTTTTCCAGACTAGAGACTTATTTAGACCAAGCAGATAAACGGACGGAGAAGTTGCAGCAAAGCGTCCAGGCCCTTACTCTTCAGGTTCGTGCCCTCACTCAGCAACCTTCACCCATGGCAGCTCCTGTACAGGCTAGTCCTGCTCCGACACCTCCGTCTGCCCCGGAACCACGAATTCCACCTCCCAGACACTATGCGGGGGATCCCCAAGGATGCCGGGGTTTCATTAACCAATGTCTCGTCCAATTTCGGCTCTCTCCCTCTCGCTTTGTGTCTTCTGTCTCCAGGGTTGGCTACATCTACTCCCTTCTCACCGACCAGGCACTGGCGTGGGCCTCCCCCATTTGGGAACAACAGGGTGCTATCACACAGGACATCGATCTCTTCGTCGAGGAATTCCGAAGAGTCTTCGATACTCCCGCACGGAGGTTAACGGCAGCTTCTGCTCTTCACCACATAACCCAGGGAGATCGTTCGGTTGCCGTGTATGCAGTGGAGTTCCGCACTCTTGCTGCTGAGACAGGTTGGAATAATGAGGCCCTATCTTCTGCATTCTGGCAAGGTCTGTCTGAAACCCTAAAGGATGAGCTTGCCGCGCGAGATCGTCCCACTAACCTGGAGGAGTTGATCGCTCTGTCCATTCATGTGGATCAGCGTCTGCTGGAGCGGAGATACGAGCGTTCTCATTGCCGTCAACGGGTTTCAAGAACTCTTGCTCCCTCCTTCGTGGCTCCGTTACCTCCTTCCGGGGACATTCCAGAACCCATGCAGTTGGGAGGCAACAGGCTGTCTCCTGCTGAGAAACAGCGTCGGCGCAAGGCCGGTCTTTGCATGTACTGTGGCAATTCCGGTCACGCTGTACCCCAGTGTCCTCACAAACCGGGAAACGCCAGCTCCCAATGAGATCCCGGAGAGTTTCGTTGGGAATATTGACACTTTCTCCCATCGTCCAGAGCATTCTTCCCACCAGAATAATCTTGCCCATTACACTTTCTGGAGAGGGGTTTCACACTCAGGCACGAGCGTTCATTGACTCCGGTTCTGCAGGTAATTTTATTGATGAAACTTTTGCTAGACTGAACAATATCCCTTTGATCAACAGGAGGACGCCGGTAGGATTGGAGGCCATTGACGGTCGACCGCTTAAACCAGCATTTATCACGCTACAGACGGTGCCTCTTCTACTGCAGTTCATCAACGTCCAACGTCCAGAAGGCTACCCCCTTATATACTCGGACTTGCCAGTAATACAGGAAATGTTTTCACCAAAGGCCCCTCCGCAGGCTTCAAATGAACAGTCTACCAGTACTTGGACCCCACTTGCACCAGTGTCAAGTACCCCAACCTGGGTTGACCGTCCCCAACCCAGAGTCTCCTTTACCCCAAGCTCCCTTATGGGAGCCACTAGTTGGACTGACAGTCCGCCCTCTCCACCCGACACAGCCCCCCGCAAGGCAAAACCCCGGCCTATCGGAGAGAGGGTAACGAACGAAGGTTCCATAATGGGGGTGACGCTACCCGATTTCGTAGAAGCCTTCACCATGGCCTCCCAGTCTCAAGGCTACCAGAAACTTAAGGCCTACTCGGGAGTACTTCCCATATCCCAGGGGGAGGAAGGAATAGACCTTTGGAGGGAGAACGCAGTAAAAGTCGTAGAGGAATGGTCATGCACTGACACAGTAAAGCGGCAGAGTATCATGGAATGTCTCACCTCCCGCCTCTACCATTGTGACCATCCACAGGGACCAACACCCAGAGCTGACGGTGTTGGAAATGGTGGCATTCCTGTTGGAAGCATACGGACTAGCCGAAGACGAAGGAGCGATCTGGACGAAGTACTTCAATCTTTATCAGAAGGAGGGAGAGGACTTGTCGGCCTTTATTCACCGACTGCAGCTAGTCTTGGGAATCCTACTCAATCGTAAACTGATTCTCGCCTCTGGGATGGATGAAGCGCTCCATAAGCAGTACTTGCGGGGATCAAGCCCCACTCACCCCATAGCCAACATGCTCCGCAGCAAAATAATGGACGGGGGTCCCTCTCCGTTCACCGAGTTGCTACGCCAAGTGAAAATCCAGGAGGCACATGTTATGCTACACTCTACCGCTAAACCTAAGAGTCCCTCCGCCTCAAAAGGAAATGGCTCTATGGAAAAGAAGGAAGAGTCTGCTGCCTCGTCCAAGGGGTACAAGCCAAGACCCACCGATAGACCACCTTCCCCGTCCAAGGTTTGTCCGGAACGATGCGAGGTTGTGTGCTATAACTGCGGTAAGAAGGGCCACATCCTTCGTAACTGTCCGGAGAGAGAAGACCCTCCAGAAGAACACCCTCCCAATATGGGGAAATCAGCCCGATCAATGGTCTGCAGTGTACCAGTGGCAGAATCTGACCCAGAACTCCCTCATTCTGGAATCCAGGATGCCCCTTCTGACTCTGGCCCCAGTGATGACGTCTCACCCAGTGGAGCTTACAGTCAAGTGGGCCCCACGGCCATCGTGCCCGTTGTACTGGAAGGAATCTACGCATCGGCCCTACTAGACACGGGGTCACAAGTGACCATAATATACCGCAAGTTCTATGATCAGCACCTCCAACACTGCCCCCTGAGACCGGCCGAACACATGAAGGTTAGGGGATTAAGTAATGAAGATTACCCTATCGATGGGATTGTAAGGATTCAACTGGAAATCCTCCAACTGAACACAGGCAAGAAACACCCCCTGCATGTATCGGCAATGGTATGCCCAGAGCCACAAGACCAATGCAAGTACCCAATCATCTTGGGAACCAATGCTGATATAGTACAAGCTGTAATCCGAGCCTACTTGAAAGAGACCAACGAATTGCCGCTGGCTAATTCGTTCCTAGACCCCATCTTACGAGAAGAGTGCCACCGTGTATATGTCTTGGAGCGTCATGGGGACCTCTACAATCGTCAATGCGGACTGACGACCATATTACCAGGGGGAGTGCAAAAGATGACCGTCTGGTGTTGTTATCCCAACCGAGATGAGAGCGACCAGCTGTTCTCGCTGGAGAGTACGCCAGAAGAAGAAGAAGTTCAGAGAGGGTATAGAGTACTACCCGAAGTGAGGGAATGGACGGCTAAGATCTCTCTACGAACCCACGTGTATGTGCAGAATCTCTCCCCCTTTCCGATGGAATTTGATGCCGACCAGAAGTTGGGATGCATATATCCGGTCAGCCCGGTGGAAAACACGCCTCAGGTGAAGGCGGCGGCCGTGGATGAGCAGTTAGTCGATTTGGACTTCAACTTTGGCGAGTCGACGCTGTCCACCAAGTGGAAAGAACGGCTGACCACCCAGTTGCTTCAACGACGACATGTGTTCTCCACGAGTGAGATGGATGTGGGGTGCAGTCGCAGTGCCCAACATACCATTCGACTGAGTGATGCCACTCCGTTCCGGGAACATTCTCGTCGCATCGCCCCGTGGGATGTGGACGATGTGAGGAACGCCATACAAGACATGGAAACCGCTGGGATTGTGACGGAGTCTCGGGGACCTTACACGTCTCCTATAGTGGTGGTGCGGAAAAAGAACGGGTCCGTACGACTGTGTGTCGACTATCGAACTCTGAACAATCGTACGATACCGGATCAGTACAACCTTCCGCGCATTGAAGAGATCCTGAATGCGCTGAATGGAAGTTACTGGTTTAGCGTGCTCGATCTCCGATCCGGGTACTATCAGGTGCCTATGAATGCGGAAGACCAGGAGAAAACAGCTTTCGTCTGCCCCTTGGGATTCTACCAATTTACACGTATGCCCCAAGGTATATGTGGGGCACCTGCTACCTTCCAACGGCTGATGGAGAAGACTATCGGAGACATGAGCCCGCGGGAGTGTCTGGTATACCTGGATGACATCATTGTCTTCGGAAGTGTGAGGATTCTGGAGTCACGCCGCTCACGGCGTGCTCCTCACTTACCTGCAGCTCCGTCTGGGTCTCCCGCGGCGCACGTGGACTCCGGAGGCAAGCCGCCGACAGCTGTTCCTCCTATGCGTGCGCGCGCACGTCTTCCTCTCTCTTCTGCTCTCGGAGCAGGGCGTGGGTCCGCGCACGCAGCCGATGGCACTGATTCACGGAGGCGCGGCCACACGGAGGCACTCCCGCCTCTTAAAGGCACCACACCTCTTTTGATGGCCATTACCAAATACAGTCAGGCTGCTGGGCTTTATGGCTCCTCCCCTGGGACTCCTTCTGGACCTATACCTGCTGTAACCTGGCCTTTCCACACACCTCCACCTTGCTGCGCTGCTATTGGATCCTCTCTCTTATATATACCTTGCAGAGTCACTGACTCGTTGGCTGAGCATAGAACTAGTTGTTCTCACCTCTCTCTGCCTCCTTATTCTATTTCGCAGACTTCCTCGTGAACTGAACCGGCTTCCGCTACGTCTTCCTGTACCTCTGGCATCCCGAACTCGGCATACGGCTACACGACTCTCCGCACCTCTGGCATCCCGATCCTGGCTTACGGTAAACGACAACGTCCCTCTCTCTAACTCCGGACTTGGCTAACGGCCTCTCTACCTACCGTACCTCTCCTACCCCGATCCGGAATCCCAGACCACTCTTCAATCAAGACGTGCCCTCGTGGCTGTGGGTGGCGTTATTTCCTATCCCACCTCAGCAACGCGGTCCCGTCTCGTTTGTGGTGAGCACATCCTTACATTATGCTCAGCCCAACAAACATGGACCCCGCTGAGGTGGAGCGCACTTTAAACGCCCATACTGCTCTGTTTTCCAGACTAGAGACTTATTTAGACCAAGCAGATAAACGGACGGAGAAGTTGCAGCAAAGCGTCCAGGCCCTTACTCTTCAGGTTCGTGCCCTCACTCAGCAACCTTCACCCATGGCAGCTCCTGTACAGGCTAGTCCTGCTCCGACACCTCCGTCTGCCCCGGAACCACGAATTCCACCTCCCAGACACTATGCGGGGGATCCCCAAGGATGCCGGGGTTTCATTAACCAATGTCTCGTCCAATTTCGGCTCTCTCCCTCTCGCTTTGTGTCTTCTGTCTCCAGGGTTGGCTACATCTACTCCCTTCTCACCGACCAGGCACTGGCGTGGGCCTCCCCCATTTGGGAACAACAGGGTGCTATCACACAGGACATCGATCTCTTCGTCGAGGAATTCCGAAGAGTCTTCGATACTCCCGCACGGAGGTTAACGGCAGCTTCTGCTCTTCACCACATAACCCAGGGAGATCGTTCGGTTGCCGTGTATGCAGTGGAGTTCCGCACTCTTGCTGCTGAGACAGGTTGGAATAATGAGGCCCTATCTTCTGCATTCTGGCAAGGTCTGTCTGAAACCCTAAAGGATGAGCTTGCCGCGCGAGATCGTCCCACTAACCTGGAGGAGTTGATCGCTCTGTCCATTCGTGTGGATCAGCGTCTGCTGGAGCGGAGATACGAGCGTTCTCATTGCCGTCAACGGGTTTCAAGAACTCTTGCTCCCTCCTTCGTGGCTCCGTTACCTCCTTCCGGGGACATTCCAGAACCCATGCAGTTGGGAGGCAACAGGCTGTCTCCTGCTGAGAAACAGCGTCGGCGCAAGGCCGGTCTTTGCATGTACTGTGGCAATTCCGGTCACGCTGTACCCCAGTGTCCTCACAAACTGGGAAACGCCAGCTCCCAATGAGATCCCGGAGAGTTTCGTTGGGAATATTGACACTTTCTCCCATCGTCCAGAGCATTCTTCCCACCAGAATAATCTTGCCCATTACACTTTCTGGAGAGGGGTTTCACACTCAGGCACGAGCGTTCATTGACTCCGGTTCTGCAGGTAATTTTATTGATGAAACTTTTGCTAGACTGAACAATATCCCTTTGATCAACAGGAGGACGCCGGTAGGATTGGAGGCCATTGACGGTCGACCGCTTAAACCAGCATTTATCACGCTACAGACGGTGCCTCTTCTACTGCAGTTCATCAACGTCCATACGGAGATCATTACCCTCGATGTAATCCACACTCCTTCTGCTGAGCTGATTTTGGGTCTTCCTTGGCTTCAACTTCATAATCCTCGCATCGACTGGACGGATCAGGAACCCATCCAGTGGGCTCCTTCTTGTGCCAAGACATGTACCCAGATTTTCCAGAGGATTGGTGGATTGTCTACCCTATCTGAGAAGATTAACTCCTTACCCTCTGTGTACTGGGAATTCCGTGATGTATTCGACAAGGCACGTTCCGAGGTTCTACCTCCGCACCGTTCTTTTGATTGTCCTATTGACCTACTTCCGGGCGCACCGCTTCCCAGGGCAAGATCCTATCCTCTCTCTCTCCCAGAGACAAGGGCCATGAACACTTACATTGCTGAGAACTTAGAGAGGGGTTTCATCAGAAAATCGTCTTCCCCGGTCGGAGCAGGCTTCTTCTTTGTCAAGAAAAAGGACGGTTCTCTCCGCCCATGCATAGACTACCGGGGTTTGAATAATATCACTCGTAAAAATCGCTACCCTCTGCCTTTGATTCCAGAACTCTTCGACCGTCTCCAGGGAGCAACTATCTTTTCTAAGCTGGATCTAAGAGGTGCCTACAATTTAGTAAGGATACAAGAGGGGGACGAGTGGAAGACTGCTTTTAACACCCATGACGGCCACTACGAATATCTGGTTATGCCGTTCGGCTTGTGCAACGCACCAGCAGTTTTCCAGGATTTTGTCAACGAGATTTTTCGGGACATTCTGAACTCATTTCTTATTGTTTACTTGGATGACATCCTCATTTTTTCGAAATCCACTCAAGAACACATCAAACATGTTCAACAAGTACTGTTACGTCTTCGGGAGAACCATCTTTTTGCGAAGCTGGAGAAATGTCAGTTCCACCTCAAATCAGTGGCATTTTTGGGTTACGTCATCTCGGACTCCGGTTTCAATATGGATCCAGAAAAACATAAGGCTATTCTGGACTGGCCTCGTCCGACTACTCTTAGAGCCGTGCAACGCTTTTTAGGTTTTGCAAACTATTATCGACGTTTCATCCGCAATTTTTCGTCCACCGTATCTCCCATAACTGCCCTCACCAAGAAGGGTGCAGATCCTTCATCTTGGTCGGAGACCGCCATTAGGGCGTTTGATCTGCTAAAGAGGGCTTTTGTGTCTGCTCCCATCCTCACCCACCCAGATCCTAAGCTCCCATTTACCTTGGAGGTGGATGCATCGGACATTGGGGCTGGGGCTGTGCTGTCCCAGAGAACATCTCCCTTAGCCAGACTGCACCCATGTGCGTTTTTCTCGAAGAGATTTTCGTCCGCTGAACGGAATTATGATGTCGAGAATAGAGAGCTTTTGGCGATCAAGTTGGCTTTAGAGGAGTGGAGACATTTCTTAGAGGGTACTGAGACACCCATTACCATTCTGACAGATCATAAGAATCTCCTCTACCTAGAAGGGGCACGGCGTTTGAACGCTCGACAAGCCCGCTGGGCTTTGTTTTTTTCACGATTTAATTTTCTCATCTCCTTCATTCCTGGCTCCAAGAATCTAAAGGCGGACGCCCTATCGCGACAGTTCCTGGCGGAGGACAGGTCTGAAGAGCAACTTGAGTCTATTATTCCTTCTAGTTGTATCCTGTCCGCTAATTCGTTTGATATCATGGGCAAGATTCAATCCGAACAGTCACGGACTCCTGAGGGACTCAAGGTTCCGGAGGGAAGACTCTACACGGCAGCTCAACACCGCAAGAAGGTTCTCGAGTGGTGTCATTCCTCTAAATCAGCAGGACACCCAGGGATACGGAAGACCAACGACCTGGTTCAACGTACCTTCTGGTGGCCAGAGAGGGCTAAAGATGTGGAGGAGTTTGTCAAAGCGTGTAGTATTTGCGCTCGCAACAAGGTACCTCGGGTCAGACCTGCTGGGCTTCTGCTACCTTTACCCATTCCAGACCGTCCCTGGAACCATATTTCTATGGACTTCATTGTAGAGCTTCCAGAATCCAAAGGAAAAAATACGATTCTGGTGGTCATCGATCGTTTTTCCAAACAGTCGCACCTTGTTCCTTTGAGGGGTCTACCAAATTCCCCCAGGCTGGCTGATGTCTTCATTCAGGAGATTTTTCGTCTGCACGGAGTACCTTCTACCATTGTCTCGGATCGTGGGTCTCAATTCGTGTCGAGGTTTTGGCGTGCCTTTTCCCAGAAGTTGGGGATTTCGCTTCAGTTCTCTTCTGGGTACCATCCACAGACCAATGGGCAGACGGAGAGGGCCAACCAAAACCTGGAACAATATCTTCGATGTTTTATAACTGATACACAGGAGGACTGGGTGGATCTGCTTCCATGGGCCGAGTTTGCTCTGAACTCTCTTCGCAATGATTCTACCCAAGAATCTCCATTCTTTATAAATTTTGGATTTCATCCGTCTCGGTTACCTTTCTTTTCTCTCTCCTCAGGGGTGCCAGCAGTGGACAAGCACGTCTCTCGCCTGAAGGTCTTATGGTCCAAGATTCAGGAGAACTTAAGGGTGGCTACAGGGAGACAGAAACTCCAGGCTGATCGACTTCGACGCCAAGTGCCGGAGTTCGCCCCAGGAGACAGGGTATGGCTCTCGTCCAGGAATATCCGTTTTGAAGGTTCCTACCATGAAGCTCGCTCCCAAGTTCCTCGGTCCCTTTACCATAGTTAGGAGGATTAATCCTGTGGCTTACGAGCTACGTCTTCCACCTTCTATGAAGATACCTTCGGTCTTCCATGTGTCCTTACTTAAACCAGTGTTTCGGAGTCCTCGCTTTTCCAAAAATACTTCTTCTCCACGTCCGATTATGATTCAAGGTCAACAGGAATACGAGGTGCAGTTTGTCCTGGATTCTAGAATTTCCAGCGGAGGAGTACAGTACTTGGTTCACTGGAGGGGGTTCGGACCAGAGGAACGTTCATGGATTCCTCACCGGGATCTTCACGCACCTCGTCTTCTACAGGCTTTTCATCGCAAGAATCCCTCCAAGCCTTATCATGGTCGCCCGGAGGTTGCCCCTGAAGGGGGGGGTACTGTGAGGATTCTGGAGTCACGCCGCTCACGGCGTGCTCCTCACTTACCTGCAGCTCCGTCTGGGTCTCCCGCGGCGCACGTGGACTCCGGAGGCAAGCCGCCGACAGCTGTTCCTCCTATGCGCGCGCACGCACGTCTTCCTCTCTCTTCTGCTCTCGGAGCAGGGCGTGGGTCCGCGCACGCAGCCGATGGCACTGATTCACGGAGGCGCGGCCACACAGAGGCGCTCCCGCCTCTTAAAGGCACAACACCTCTTTTGATGGCCATTACCAAATACAGTCAGGCTGCTGGGCTTTATGGCTCCTCCCCTGGGACTCCTTCTGGACCTATACCTGCTGTAACCTGGCCTTTCCACACACCTCCACCTTGCTGCGCTGCTATTGGATCCTCTCTCTTATATATACCTTGCAGAGTCACTGACTCGTTGGCTGAGCATAGAACTAGTTGTTCTCACCTCTCTCTGCCTCCTTATTCTATTTCGCAGACTTCCTCGTGAACTGAACCGGCTTCCGCTACGTCTTCCTGTACCTCTGGCATCCCGAACTCGGCATACGGCTACACGACTCTCCGCACCTCTGGCATCCCGATCCTGGCTTACGGTAAACGACAACGTCCCTCTCTCTAACTCCGGACTTGGCTAACGGCCTCTCTACCTACCGTACCTCTCCTACCCCGATCCGGAATCCCAGACCACTCTTCAATCAAGACGTGCCCTCGTGGCTGTGGGTGGCGTTATTTCCTATCCCACCTCAGCACCGCGGTCCCGTCTCGTTTGTGGTGAGCACATCCTTACAGGAAGAACTCTAGAGGAGCACGAAGAACGGTTGCTTAAAGTGATAGACCGTCTGGGGAACGAAGGGTTGAAATTGTCCCTTGACAAGTGCCGGTTTTGCAATACCTCAGTGACCTACGTGGGACATATCGTGTCCGCCCAAGGGATCGCCACCGACCCCGCCAAGGTAGAAGCAGTCGTGAATTGGCCTCGTCCCGAGAATGTCACGGAGCTGCGATCCTTCCTGGGATTCTGTGGGTACTACGGTCGTTTCGTGGAAGGGTACTCTAGTAGGGCGAAACCTCTGAACAATCTGTTGAAGATATACCCCGAGGAAACTGGGAGGAAGGCTGTATCTGCTCGCCAACCATTTGGTGATAAATGGACGTCTGAGTGTGAACAGGCCTTCTTGAAATTGAAGAAATGTCTGACCGAAGCGCCGGTGCTTGCGTATGCTGATCCCGAACAGCCATATGTTCTGCACGTGGATGCCAGTCTCAATGGACTGGCGCCATCCTGCACCAGAAGCACACAGAGGGCCTTAGTCCTGTCGCCTACATCAGTCGCAGTCTGACCCCCAGTGAACAGAGGTACCCCGTCCACAAGTTGGAGTTTCTGGCTCTCAAGTGGCTATCACCGAGAAGCTCCACGATTACCTGTACGGTGTTACCTTCGAGGTAAGGACGGATAACAATCCCCTCACATACGTCAATACCTCGGCCAAATTGGACGCTGCCGGACACCGCTGGCTGCCCTAAGCAACTACAGGTTCTCCATGAAGTATAAGCCGGGACGTTTGAATATAGGGGCTGACGCTCTATTCAGACGACCCGGGCTAAGTGCTATTCCAGATGATGAGGAATGGGAGGAACTCCCAGGACCCGGAGTGCGAGCTATGTGTAGCATGGCCGCCATCGTCAACGACCAAGTGGCTTTTTCAGAATTAAGAGTGGCCGATTCATTGGGATGCCGGTCGCAGGCTGTCCCAGCCGCCTACTGCGACCCAAAAGGGATGCACATCACGCATGACAAGGTGTTACGGTGGAAAGATCTGGTAGACTATCAAATACGAGATCCTGTTGTCATTATCATCCGACAAGCCGTTGCAAGGAAGAATCCAGCCCTTCTGAAGCGTGCTCTGAATGAATTAGTGGCTTTGCTCATGCGGGAATGGGACAAATTCGAAATAGACAATTACTTACTCTATCGGGTGGTGCAGTACCACAACCACCCGGATAGGCGGCAACTAGTTCTCCCTAAGAACTTACAATACCTGGTGTTGAGGTCCCTACATGATGATCATGGACATCTTGGGATAGAAAAGACCTTTGGGTTGGTCAGATATCGCTTTTTCTGGCCCAAGATGCGAGAGGCCATTGAACGTCACTGTCGCCGCTGTACCAGGTGTATACAGCGCAAGACCCTGCCTACCCGAGCAGCCCCCATGGGCCATCTAAAGAGTTCTGGCCCCATAGACCTTGTGCGTATGGACTTTCTGTGCATTGAGCCTGATAGCCGGGGAATATGCAACGTGTTGGTCATCACGGACCATTACACCCGGTATGCCCAGGCCTTCCCCGCGAAAGATCAGAAAGCCATCACAGTTGCAAAAATATTATGGGAGAAGTACTTCGTGCACTATGGTCTCCCCAACTGCCTTCACTCCAACCAAGGGCGGGACTTTGAGAGCATTTTGATCAGAGAACTACTCAAAATGCTGAACATCACCAAGTCACGAACGACCCCGTATCACCCCGAAGGAGATGCACTGCCCGAGCGCTTTAATCAAACCTTACTCGACATGCTCGGAACACTACAGAGTGCCCAGAAAACTGAATGGAGTCGACACGTGGAGGCCCTGGTGCATGCGTACAATTGCACCAGGCACGAGTCAACGGGATTCTCCCCATACTTCCTCATGTTTGGGCGAGAGGCGAGACTGCCAGTGGACGTACGTCTTAGAGTCTCGACGGATGGGATACACAATGCTACCCATTTCAAATACGTGCAGAGATTTAAAGACAGTTTACAGCAGGCCTATCAGCAAGCTGAGAAGGCTACAGCTAAGTTGAACGCTGGAAATAAAAGACGATACGACCATAAGGTCAAGTATCGGGAACTTCGTCCTGGAGATGCTGTGTTGCTTCGGAACTTGGGAGTCCCAGGAAAACACAAATTGGCCGACCGATGGAGAGACGGTGTATATGAGATAGAATCCCAGATGCCTGGCCTCCCGGTATATCGCATCAAAGACACCGATGGCCGGGTAAAGGTATGGCACCGTAACCATCTTCTCCCCATTCCCCAAGTGGAAGATGAGGATGCCGAAATGCTGGCCACACCGCTCAACGGTGAGTCAGACTCATCAGAGAGGGGTCAAGAGACTGTAGATAACGAGACCCACTCTGAAACTCTTGAAGATCCTATGGAAGGACCCTCTCAAAGGGAGTACTCCATTGAAGGGGCACCTCCCGGAGGAGCCACGGGTAAAGGGCCTCGTAGGCCAACGCCTACAAAGGTGGCACCCACAGGCCAGCCTTTGGATCCACAGAGCCCGTGTTTTGTGCCTAACAGAGACTGTTCAGAGACATTCCTCCCCTCAAGGGAAGAGGCTGAGCCTCAGGACGGTGCTTGTTACTCCCCAGAGGGAGTTGCTGAAGAACAGCTCCGCAGGAGCCAAAGAGTCAGGTACTCTCCAAATCGGGTAACCTATGATCAAATTGGGGAACCCCATTATGAGGCTCAGCAGTGGGCTCGCAGCAGAGTGCAGTCCGTTATTGTGATGTTCAGTGAAATGTGCAATCTGATTTAGAGCTGATAAGTGTAAGGTCACGCTTGATTGTTGCATTTTTATTATATAACGATGTGATGCCATTTTCATTATATAACTTCTGTACATAGTTATATTCAGTTGTGTCCCAAGCGAGGACGTTGGGGTATTTACCAGGGGGAGGATGTAGCCATGTCCCCTCTGCGTGTTGCTGGCCCGCGACCTTCCCCCTCGTTTTCTCCGCTGCCGGGGATCACTCGATAGACCCGCCGGCATTTCTGGAGGGTGGGGGCCAGTGCAGGGAGCGGGTTAGCGTTCCGGCGGCTCCCGAGCAGGGCGCCGCCATTGTGTTATATATCGCGTATGTGCAGTAAGTCCCGGCGGCCCGGCATAGATCGCGCATGCGCAGGATAAGCGCACGAAGCCCTAGCCTACCAGGGAAGGTAATAGCCAGGGACTACAGATCCCATGAGCCTTAGGGGACCCCATGTGATGCCAGGGAGCCAATAGGGCTGCAGGAGCTCCCTGCTTGCAGGGAATTAGATACATTTTGCACGCGAGGAGCACGTCAGTTCTGGACCAGGAGAGCTAGGGGAAGCCGGTGAGTGCAGGGGTCAGTGACCCACTGCAATAGGCCAGAACACCCCTAGGCCCCAGATAGGTCCTGAAGTCCCCCAGCTTGTGGTGCTTAGGGACTGGCCCTAAGTTAGTATCTATCCCTTTAGTGTTAGTGGTAGATAGGGACACAGCGGACGCTGCGCTCCCGGAACGGAGGCTTGGGCTCAGGCCTACGCCACAGAGACTATAGCCAGGGTGGGATCGCCCCGGCGGACCCCGTGCGGTGAGACCCGGGATCAGGAAGCATCACCAAGCGACTGATCCTTTGCAAAGTTGTTTGCTGACCCGAGTGCAGGAGCGTTCGGCAGGTACCTCATAAGTGCACCAACCTATACCATTCTAACATTATCTATTCACATAGTGGCAGCGCTGACCACGGGACAAAAGGGGGTAGGCTGTGGACACGGTGTGGGGATACACGGTGGTGGGCGAGTATACTCCTAGTGGAGTAAGAGACACTGAGAGGACTGAGTTACCTGGTGGAGACAACCCCTAGAAGGGAAGTGTCAGAAGGGTACGGTATAAGAATATGGTATTGCCTGCATATATATTCTGTGTTACAGTAAACTGGTTATATATATATATTCCTGAGTACGTGGTTATTGTATATGTGGGTCCTGTGTAGACTTCCTAGAACCCTACACAGGTGGAGGCGCTGAAACCAAGAACGAACAGAGGATTCACCCCAGGCTCTCACTGGCGGAGGCTCAGACCTCGTGTGAGCCTGACAGGTATAACGCACCACACCTGGTAACATATAGGTTCCCCCTTACATTCATATATATGTATATGCGATCGGGTGGGGTGGAACACCCGTTACACGTGGTCCATCCACCGACCATTTGATCAGTCAATCAATTTTGGTTGAGAATGACTTCTCAACCAAAATTGATTACGTCACATGGTACATCAAGCAACCTGATTGGTTGATGAACCATGTGATTCCTTCCCCTTTTTGGTGCTGTGAGGTAACCATAAATGGAAGGAATCACATGGTACAAACCAACCAATCATGCACCATGGGATTCCCTTTAAGGTGACCTCACAGCACCCAAAAAAGGGAAGGAATGAGATAAACGGTATTGACCGAATTACAGTTTATCTTCTCACTTGTAAATGTGGGATGCAGTAAGTGGGTGGCTTAACTACACATTTAAAAGACAGAATCAGGAAGCAGATTAGACATATTGAACACAGAGACAAGTTTCCCAGTGTCAAAACATTTTTCAACCTTTCATACAGTAATTCAGACTTGTATTTGCTGTCATTTCACGGTATACAGTAGAAAGAATTACTCCTAGTAAAAGGAGTTGGGATACACCTTCAATAATCTTCATAAGAAAGATGTCTTTTGGATTTTTTAATTGAATACTTGAAGATTAGGATGATTGAATAAGGAGTGGAATATTTCACACTTTTATTGAATGTTTTTCAATTCCCTTGGCTTAGTCTGAAAAAAAATTTTGCCAAATTCTTTTTGTAGTATTTCTAATATTTTCTTGTCTGTACTCCCAGATTTCTGATAAGGATTGTGACAAACGGCTTACTCCGGGGCTCCGTCGTTTGTCCGGGACTGTTTAGAACACGGTCTTTTAGGGTAGGTTAAATGATGAGGCGTCACGTACTGTTCCTTTAAACAGGCTATGCCTGGTTTATTCAGTCCCAGGCACTGAGACTGCCACAGTGCATACAACAGAAAACAGATCAAAACAAAAGCTGCTCACCTGAGCGATAACTTAACTTAGATATCCCTGACTCAGGGTTGGAAGTGGCTTTTCCACTTCCAACAACAAAACACGGTACTTTTGCAGTCTTACACAAATGAACAGAAAGATTGAACCTGTTTGGGGAAGAGGCTTCTCCCCTCTGTAGTTCAGCAGCCTTCCAGCCTCCTGGCTCTTGTGGGGAGACCAGAGCAAACAGGAAATCAGTCTTTCATACCTGATTCCTAATTAGCATGACAGGTGACAGAAATCAGGCAGCAGACAAACTCTGGTCTGGATCTCTTATCCCTCAGTTCCAGCGCTTGCCAAACTGTGGGATGGAGTGTATGTATTATAAGGCTGCACTCCCAGGCCAAACAGGATAGAAACTGTCTAGTATCCTGGGAGCCCTATATACGGAATTTATTACCATCCCCTGGTTTCTGTCACAGGATATTATATCCATTCCAAGTTATCATCCTTTAGGGGACTTTTTTTTAATGAGCTTTAGGATGCTAAATTGAATTTATCATGTCTCTTATGTATATTGAGTAAATTTGTATCCTTGATATGTTCTGCATTTGGGCTTTACTGTACATGATATCAATATTTAGATATGTTCTGATTTTATGTTTCTATTCTATGAATGACATTTGAATGTTTAAATCTCAAAATATAACTTGTCTTCTCCTTCCATCTATACTTTTCTTGATAATAGTCTATTTTAATGATACTGTCACTTTAAAGACGGAGGGTATTTAATCTTTCGTTTTCCAGACTATCAGTAAGGTTACTCTGATGAAGTGCTGTAGGCAGCGTCAAACGTGTTAGGCTATTTTAGTGTTGGATCCCTGCACACTATTTGAATAGATGTTTGCCACTAAAGCTTGAAGATGTTGATATTCATCTGTCTTCGGATACCTTCTGTGACGATTTCAAGTGTGCCTCCTTTTTTGCCAAAGTAAATGGGACGGCTGTTTTCCGCTAGGGCAACTAGTTTGCATAATTAAAGTATTACGCATGACGAAGTCCCAGGCAGGGTTTTGGGGATTTCTATCAAAGGCAAAGAGTTTCTCCAGGTTGTATGCGCCATCTGCAGACGCCCTGGAGGAGAGTTTTCACGCTATGCCAAGTGTGATGAATGTGGCACACACTATCTACAAGATATAAAGTATAGGGACTTGAAGAATGTCCCTAATGATGTTTCTCCTGCCCTGGTCAGTGAGAGTTCCGGTGATATGGGTGTCTCCTCTCACTTGCCAGGAGCCGATATGGAGCTGCCTCCTCCATTTGCCCACGGAGGCAAACAGCTGCCTGTACTGTACTCTGAATGTTCACCAAAAAAATAAAGGAAACATGAAAATTAAAGATTGCTATGAATGCAAAAATTGCTCAGTCTGTAAACATGTGAGTAAAGATAGGAAATCATTTAAATCTAAAAATACACAAGAATCATTTTAAGTAAAGGATTTTATTTAATATCAAAGTAAATTTATAATATATATGTTCAAGTGTCCATGTGGACTAAAATACATAGGGACAACTGTAAGAATGCTGAAAATTAGAATTCAAGAACATTTGAGAAATATTAAGGAGGTATTGGAAAGTCATAGCGTATCAAAACATTTGAAAGATAACCAAAACCCCCGCAGATTTAAACTTCTTGGGAATTGATACAGTAGTGTAGCCCTTTTTCTGACGCTCCCACAGGGACTACGGGTAACTGCACGCACCTGTGGCTCCAGGAGATTTGAGCCTCCGCTAGCTGGGAGCCTGGGGTAACCTTTATTAGCGCAGCGCCTCCACTTACCCAGGATCCCCGGGATGTGAGATTCTCCTGAGCAAGAAACATATACATACACGTGTGATGCAACCAACTTTACAGTAATCGCAACAGTACCTTAGCACTTCATCATATTATTTCACACCCAGCATATATCCTAACACATAACCTTAACTCAGCTAAATGATAATGTCCTTATACGTGAGTGGCTCGGCCACGCTCTCAACAAGTATTGTCCTGTACAGTAGTGGCTCAGCCACGCTCTTATCGAGTATGTCCTTACACTAATAGAAAGGAGTGCTCCGTGTATTAGGCCTTTGGTCACTCACTAGTGTCCTCAAAGAGTTACGCCTAAGGCGGGATCAGCGTCTGTTGACTGGTGTTGGTGCACTTAACGTAAATACCTTCCGGTCACGGCGGTGACCGGTAATGCTTCGAAAAGGATCAGCCGAATCCTTGCTTGTCTTTGATGTCCGCAGTGTAGCTGTCTCGTACCAAGCAGCTCACCAGCAAACCTGCTCCGCACGCTTGTCCCTAACTGTCTACACAGTAAGGTGACTGATTGCTCACTATGGGCGTCCCTGCAGCACAGCAACCTACTGTGGCTCAGGGGCTTCTCCTAAGGGCCTGCGGGGTAAAGCTAGCCTATGCAGGCGGGTCACTGACCCCCTGCACGCACACACCCTCCTCCTTTACCTTCCAGATCCCCTCTGACTAGCGTGGTCTCTCCCCCACGCTTCCCTTTCCTGCCCCTGTCATCCTAGCCTTCTGATTGGTTCTTCACATCAGGTGACTGCCCAGGAGCTCATGGGAATTGTAGTTTCTCCACGGAGCCTCTCTGCCTAATCTGCACAGACACACAGCCTGTCTGACTCTGCTCTAACACACTGCAACACTGTTGCAGACACTCCACAAGCCACGCATTGAACAGAGTCAAACACCAACTGAACACACATATGAGGTTCCTACCACATCCTTACATTAGATTTAAATTAGGGAGGTGGTAATAGGATAAAGGGTTTATAACAGAGGGAGACGCAGTGTATTTATAGAATGAAAACTCTAGTAACTTTAGGTCTTAATATCGACATAGATCTGGGATGCTTTTTGTGAATAAATATTGATCTACGGAATGAAGTAACCATTAGGCAATAGACTTGAAAATCAATTTCTAGCACAATACATTTTAGAATATTATATTTTTAATTTCATATTTTTAGGAGTATTCTTTTGATCCATTATATATTTATAGAGCTCTCTTAATTATATATGTTTTAATTTTCTAGGGATCCATGTTTGTTTTATAAAAGCATATACAAATAGAGAGACTGGTATACACAGGACCGAGATGGTCCAGTGGTCCAGTCAGAAGCCCACTACCTGTCTGCACTTAGTACTGTATCACTAGTAGGATATATAACTATTATTGTAATAAAAAGCACTGAACCAAAAAACATCCACTAGTAATAAAATTACAGTATATGATGTCAATATTAATAAAAAAACATTTTAATAGTAATGTAACAATAAAAAATAGGGTATCAAAAATTCCCAGGTGCACAGAAACCTTAGGTAAACGGTACTACTTGATAGTTAAGCCAATACACCTTAGAAAGGGTAATGACCGGGCTGGATAGCCCAACAAAAACAGAAGTTGAATCTACTAAGAGGAAGGGAGCTTTTATTCCAGCTCCCCCCTCCCACGACCACACAACGATTGATAACTATATTATTAATAATAGGACACACCCTCAGAATGAGTAAGTGAAAGTGTACAGTGACACAGCCACTGTAAATATCTCAGTGGTGAAATGTTGGTATATCAAGAGAGCTCAGTTGGAGACTGTATAATAGCACTTATTTAGCCCATCACAGTAATGAAAATGAACCTATAGGAAGGGAGCTAGCTGTCTAACTCAGGGGTGAGCAAACTTTTTATGCCGAGCCCCTCTTTTGAATCCATGAAATTTCTCGGGCCCCCCCTGCCTGATGTAATCCAAATCACATGAAAAAAAAAACCTTTATTAAACGGTATACAATGTAAATACAAATATGTCTAAGGCCGCGCGTATAGTGCTAGCGACGGAGACGCGCTAGCTAGCAACAGTTGTATTTCGCTTTGTGGTGGCACGGGCAACCAGGCCATTGATTGATCAGGGGCTGTCACATGAGGCGACAGCCCCTCAAAAATCAAATATTGCCGGCTTCAAAAAATCGCATCGCCCCATCGCGCTTACTATAAACGCACGCGGCGGCAACAATGCATTTGTTTTTGGCCGACGTCGCATCGCCGGCACTATAAGCGCAGCCTAAATACTTACATACTTCAACAGCTCGCTCTTGCAAAATTAGGCTGCATCCATGTCACGGTAACTTATGACAAGATATAATGAACACCAAATATCTGGGTTGAACTGAACGAGGCTTAGATATAATAAAATATATTTATTCCTTAAATAAGGTGAACACAGCAATATAGTACAATTAACAGACAAGAAGGTAACACTTACTTAGGGTTGGGGGATGGAGAAGTATCAGCTAGCAATTCTCCAGCAATCCGGTGACATCCCAGGTGGAATCAACTAAAACAACTAAAAACTGTAGAAGAACAACTAAAAACTGTAGGGTTGACACAGTTTATATACCTGTGTAACCCTATTCTTAACATTGAATACAGACTATTGGTGAACAATTATCTGTATCCAATCCCTAACGTGGAGACACAGATTAACCCCCAGCTAATTAGCCCATGTGTACTGGGACTCTATGGGTAGCCCCATAATTAAATCAGGGGCAACGACCAGTCTACCAAATTAAGTATCTGCATTGTTTGTAGGTGTAGACATATACCTTACAAACCACTCCAGTTTGATGATTCTCCACCCTCAGGTAACAATTAGAGTGGCAGAGTCTGTTGATTAGTACTGGTCTGTTGAGTTGTACTTAGTGTAAACAATCCGGGCAGTTAACTTTTGATCACAGTGCTTAGGCTCAATCAGCCGGCTGCCCTTCATGACCTATTAGCATAGCAGATGGTCTGCATTTTCAGAGCAGATCCAAAACACCATACATATATACTTTAATATCTACACATATTAATGTGAGCCTGGTGGGCTCAGTGGGTCGAAATTTGCCAGTTCTTAATGCCTACAGTGACTCCACACATTGGCCAAATATCAACTCTCTGCGACCTCCAGAACTGGAGATACAGAAATGCACTTTAAAACATTAAAATACAGGATTATAATGAAACATGGGAACAGGGGAACATACATTTTTCATGACATGACAAGGTGTAAACCACATTCCTGGACCGCAGTCCAGTTAACCCCTTGCTCCCTGGTGAGGTCAGGGGGTGGCCATATGGGGTGCAACCCCTTTAATACCGGGCCAACCCCCCTCTCCCTCTACAATCCACGCTGCCGCTGAGAGCGGTGACATCATCAACTCTCCAAGCATGAGCACAGGGTGTCCTGCATAATTTTGCAAGCACGAGCGGGGAAGTGTTTTCACTTTTTTTTTTTACATTATTTCTGTACATTCATAGTATGATTGATCTAGTGGCAGCCTACCCTCTCACTTGCAGAGGATCGCAGCAAAGCAGGTTGCCAGTGGAGGAAAGCAGGACCACAGTGCTATTATAGGGCAGACACCGGAAGGAGGGGCGTTTGACATCACAGCGCTTGCACGTGCTCCTCCCCCGTACCTCCGAATCACGTGGCCGCCAACTGCACTATCGTGTTTGGCCACCCGCGCACATCTTCTTGGCCGCCCGCACACATCTTATTTGCCTGCGCACCCAGGTTTAACCGCACGCGTCCTGCCTAAATAATCTTGCGCCCGGGGCGCCCCTCCCCACTTTGTGCACCGCTGCATTTAATCACAACACCCACACACAATCAGCACACATACTCAATCACCACACATACACAACCCCACACACACTCAACCCCCCCCTAGACACACACACACACACTCAACCCCACACACACACACTCTCAACCCCACACACACACTCAACCCCACACACACACACAAACACAACCCCCCCACACACAACCCCCCCCACACACACACACACCTGGTGGGGGGAGGGAGTAACTAAGCCTGCTCAGGTCCCCGCATGTGCTGCTGAAAACGGGCGGGTAACAGGCAGGAGAAGGAGGTCTTGTCTGTGTGCAAGGAGGACCCCGCAGCAAGGCCCCGCCCCCTCTGCAGGCAGACATGCAGAGAAGCAGCCTCAGCACGGAGCTTCTGGCCGCCCGTGCACAGCTCTGCCCGCCCCCAGGTTTCCCCACACGCAGCCTGCCCCCCAGTTTGCGCACCGCTGGTCTAACTCACCCCTCCAACTGTGGAAATTATGCTAGTGTGCATATATTGTTGCTTGTGTCAGAGAAAAACAGATCTCAGAAAAGAGATAGAGGGATACGTCACATACTCATAGATGCATGTTAGGTAACTACATCCAAGCAGCACCAGCAATGAGGCAAGGGAGATTTGCCTGTGTCCTGTGGTTTGGTGTTGCTCATTCAAAAAGTCCATAGACAGTGCTACAAAGTTGTAAGGATCCGCGCTGCGGGTACACCCGCTTCCAGCGCCTCCTTACCTCTGCTCCGTGCCGCCCAGGCTCCCCGGCGGCGTGCCTCACTCGTTGTGGCCCCCTCCACGGCTGCTCCCACACTTCCGGGCACGCGAACCCAGGCTTCAATTTGCTGACGGCGGGCGCCTCACGCCCTCCTCTGATGCGGCGCGCGCATCACGCCCTTCCCTGCCCCTGCTCCATCAGGTCCGCCCCCCAGACCCTTCTCTCCTATCAGGCCCTTCCCAGGGCCATTCCTCCACTCCTCCCCTTGCTCTGACAGGTCCCAGCTGCCCAGGCACCTCTCCCCTATCAGGTCCTCCTTCGGGCCGCTCCTCCGTCCCTCCCCTTGCTCCGATTAGCCCCAGCCTCCCATACACTTCTCCCCTATCAGGTCCTCCCTCGGGCCACTGATCCGTTCCTCCCCTTCCTCTGATAGGTCCCAGCCCCCTATTTTGTCTCCCCTCACCATTTCCTCTTTGCTCTGCATAGCGTCTGTACCTTGGTGCTGTCTGCTGTTGCCTGGCCCCTTTTGTCTTTGAGTTCCTATTCCTGTCCCTGGATATACTGCTGACCTCCCTGGATCTCGACCTTTGGCTTTGGCTTATTACGCTGCTCTCTGGAACCCTTGGATTTGGCTTTGGACATTACTACTCTGCAGACTTCTATATCCCTTGGACACGGCTTACGGACACTTTACTACGCTGCTCTCTCCACTCCACGACCGAGGCTTACGGACACTCTACTATGCTGCTCTCTCCACTCCACGACCCAGGCTTACGGACTTTACCTTTCTACGCTGGAGTTGGCAAGTACGGTACCCATTCTATTTTTGCTACCCGGACCACCTATGCTACTTCCACACTCCGGCCGTGCCCCCGTTTGCTGCTAGGTGTGTGGTATTACTCCTTTCCACCTCAGTCCCGGGGTCTCGTCTGGCTTGTGGGCAGGCCGAGCGTTACAAAAGTGCTGCAAATAGCACTAAGTGCAAATGGGAGATAGCAGCAATCCCGACAGACGTTTCACTTCAGCGCTTTTTCAAGGGCTATCTCCCATTTGCACTTAGTGCTACCACAGGGCACAGGCAAATCCCCCATGCCTCATTGCTGGTACAGCAAGTATTGTAGTTGGTTGCTTGGATGTAGTTACCTAACATGCATCTATGAGTATGTGACGTATCCCTCTGTTATCTGGGATCTGTTTTTCTCTAACACAAGCAACAATATATGCACACTAGCATAATTTCCACAGTGGGAGGGGTGAGTTAGACAGCTATCTCCCTTCCTCTCAGTAGGTTCATTTTCATTACTGTGATTGGCTAAATAAGTGCTATTATACAGTCTCCAACTGAGCTCTCTTGATATACTGTACCAACATTTCACCACTGAGATACTTACAGTGGCTGTGTCACTGTACACTTGCACTTACTCATTCTGAGGCTGTGTCCTATTATTAATAATATAGTTATCAATCGTAGTGTGGTCGTGGGAGGGGGGAGCTGGAATAGAAGCTCCCTTCCACCTAGTTGGCTCATCTTCGTTTTTTGTTGGGCTATCCAGCCCAGGCATTACCCTTTCTAAGGTGTATTGGCTTTACTATCAAGTAGTACCTTCTACCTGAGGTTCTCTGTGCACCTGGAAGTTTGTAATATCCTATTTTTTATTATTACATTACTATTAAAATTGTTTTTATTAATATTGACATCATATAATTTCATTACTAGTGGATGTTTTTTGGTTTAGTGCTTCTTCTAATTACAATAATATTTACATATCCTACTAGTGATACCGTACTAAGTGCAGACAGGTAGGGGGCTTCTTACTGGACCACTGGCCCATTTCGGTCCTGTGTATACCAGTCTCCCTATTTGTATTTGTCTTGCCTTTTTCCATAATGCACCGTTCACTTTAGCTAATGTTCATTATTACTACCTGGAGTGCTGATGCCCTATCTTTTTTGTTTTGTTTTATAAAAGCACCCCAGATACATTACTTGACATGTATTTTAAGTATTGTAAAAAAAATATATATATACAGTATATATATATATATATATATGCTTTAAATATTTGGTGGTCTGTTGCTTTTATTGTATCCTAAGCAATGGGAATATGAGTTATACGAATATATTCCTGTATATACATTTTTTATTAATTTTGTTTATATTGGATAGATAGTTATTGGTTAGTGATGTTTGCATTTAGATAATAAAATATAGTGCGTAGTATGCAGATTTTACATGACGATGTAGGATTTTGTATGAAATGATTGTGGGTAGGAGGAGCCTGTTTATTATTGAGATGAAGCCAACCTGATTTTTGAAACGCGTAGGGGGAGATAGCAGAGCCAACCTATCGGGGGACAGATGAGCATCTAGCGTAATCACCTGAAGAGGAGGCCTGTAATGCAGGATTCCAGTGAGACATAGAACACGTAAGTCCATGCAAGGAGAAGAAAGTAAGCAGAGAGTGCCTTGGAAATCGAGAATGTAGAAAGTAGAACTCTGGAGCCAATGTTCCTCTTCCAGAGTCTCGGCACTATAAGCGATTTTATCTGAGATGTTTGTGAGTACAAACAATAGGTGGTAGTTATTGGCCTCTATTCAATGAGCTGCTGCAATTTAAATGACAGATATCTTTACAGCATATTGAATATTGGCCGTACAGTTAAGAATCAATCAGAGTATATCTGGCTATTACGTAACTTTTGTGTGTTTTTTTTTTAAACTGAGAATGCACAAGGCAACTACAGTATTATTGTAAATATCTATTTGATCCCTTTTTTCATTTGGTGGATTTGAAAGGATAGCAGAACTTCACACAGGAAAAGCAAATGAACATAGTATTTACTTATCCCATGATCAACTTCAAATTGCAAAGCCAGCAGCCCCCCTCATACTGATGAGACCCAAAGGTTGAAACAGTTGTCTGTGATTAGCTGGCCCTGCACTTCTTTAACCCGCGCTTGGCTTTAAAAGCTATGTGAAACAGCAGGTGTAAGCTTCAAGCGATCGATTTTAAAGTGAATGATAAGGAAAAGGTAATCCCTGGGTGCAGTGGAAACACTGTATGCTGTGAGATTATAAGGTAAGGAAGGTTTGGGGACCCCTTACTGGGACATCTGAAAATGGTCATAAGCAGTCTTTGACAAATACGGTCCCATGGATGCCCGGGGCGAGTGCATTTTACCCCCTGGCGAGTTGTTTCGGAGGGGCGGCATTTTGGCATTCTCCTCCAACTGCACTTAAAATGGCCGCGCGGCTAAAGCAGCGCGCCACATGAGCAGTGCCAGCCCCCTCCCTCCCCCCCTTAGCTATTCCTACAGCAGCGTGGGAGAGGAGGGGTGGGGCACCATCAGACAGGAGCCACCAGGAGGGTTGCGGTGCCTGTGGGGAGAGTGCTGATGCCAACATGAGGCGGAGGACATGAGGCGGAGGCAGCGGCAACGGGGACTGGACCAGGTACCGGGGGAAGGGGGACACACGTGCACCCGCCCCCTGCAGAGTCGAGGTAGCTATCCCGGGCCGGGAGACTGCGGTGGATCGAGCCCCAGCCGTCCCGGTGCTGTGTTCCCCCAGGTTCCCGCTTCCATGCCCCCCCGGTCCCAGTGTCAGCCCCCGGGGCGGGAGATGGGAGTGGGGATGTCCCCTCAGGTCCTTCTTCCCCCCGGTCCCCGTGTCAGCCCGCAAGGTGGGAGATGGGAGTGGGGATGTCCCCTCAGGTCCCCGCTTCCCCCCGGTCTCGCGGAGCGGGAGATGGGCGCGGGGGGGGGGGGAGCGTGGTGGTTGTGGTGCTGGTCGCGGCCTTTCCTTTCCTCTGTCAGTAACCCCCCCGTCAGTCTGTCACCCCGCCCATCAGTCAGTCACCCCCCCGTCAGTCACCCCCCCGTCAATCAGTCACCCCACCCAGTCAGTCAGTCACGCCCCCCCCCAGTCAGTCCCCCCCCAGTTAGTCACCCACCCCCCAGTCAGTCACCCCATCTCTCTCTCTCTGGTCTCCCCCGTCTCCCCTCTCTCTGGTCTCCCCCGTCTCGTCTCTCTCCCCTGTCTCATCTCTCTCCCCTCTCTCTTTCTCCCCTCTCTCTTTCTCCCCTCTCCTTTCTCTCTTTCTCTCTCCTCTCTCTCTTCTCTCGCTTTCTCTCTCCTCTCTCTTTCTCTCTCCCCTCTTTCTGTCTCTCTCCCCACTCTCCCCTCTCTCTCTCCCCTCTCTGTATCTGGATATCTTATTTACCCTGTACAGTATATCTTAACTGCCCTATACTACACTGAAATAACCTATACTGCTTTCTTCCAGATTTGACTCTCAAGCTTCAGACGGGAGACATCGGAATCCCCCCTAACCCAAAAGACAGGTAGGGAACGCCTCCCCTGCAACTTATAACATTGCGGGAATGAGGGTACCTGGACATTGAGGGACTGTGGATCAGGTAAGATCCCAGGTGGGATTGCTGCTTTAGATATTGTGATGCGGGTATCCAGACACTGGATAAAGGGGGCAGGAAACTAGTCATTCACATCTGGCTTTTTTTTGTAAATCCAACATTTACACACACACACACACACACACACACACACACACACACACACACACACACACACACACACACACACACACACACGTAACCAGGACTAATTGTAGTATAATGTAATACAATAAATAAACTTATGTCAAAAACGAATGTTGTTCTTACTAGGAATTTATTCAATTTATTTTTTAAAGCGGGGCGGGTCTAGGTGGCGAGTAGATTTTTTTGTTCGGCGAGTAGATTTTTGGGTGATTTGTCGACCACTGGTCATAAGTATTGTTTATAACACAGTCACCAGTCGAGTCCTTGTAGCAAATGTCATACCATCTGCATAATAATAATAATAATAATAACTGTTTGTTCTTGTACAGCGCTGCTAGTCTTTTACATAGCGCTTTGCTGAGACATTAGATTTCTTCATGGTGCTGCACTTTCTGGATCTCTTATTTTCCCTTTTACATGCATTGCAGTCCAATCCCCTTTATGGCTAATACTGCATTTCAGAATTAGGCATCACATTACTAAGTGCGCATTCCCCCCTTCAATCTTTTGTTTGTATCTTACTAATTCAGACAAAGAGGTTTGTGTTTTCATTATTATTCACAATCACTTCACACATCCTGTTTGATTTCCTTTCCAGCTTCAATGCTGTTGATGTTCTCGGCTACATGTAACACATCCTGTTCATGAATTTCTTATCTCCCTTTTTGCTGTTTATTTCGAGTAGAATACTGCTTCTGTCTGTAGAAGTTGTACAACCATAAAGTATAAATTATTGTTGCAAGTGCTTAAATACAGCATTATAGTTCCATCTCTCAGAGCAGTATGTACTGTATACATCCCACAGGTGAGTGTACAGTGCACAGTCTTGTGGGTTGTTCACAATACACCCCATTGGCATGTTGTTTCTTGTTTACCATCACCTCTATAGGCCAGTTTGGGTTACATGGGAAGATAAGGAAAGCCCCAAATATCTGTGTAACCCCTTTTATTTGGCTATACCTCTGTATATGAAGTGGGGGCCAGTGTTCGTACAATATAATAGCCCCCACACGTATGATAATAGCACGTATGGATTTGCCCATTAAAAAATAAAACATAACCCCCCCCCCCAGTCAGAAACACGATACCACCAAGGCGGCCTCGGAGTACCTAACTCATTGTAACCTCCCATCCCTCTCATTGGAGGAGCTGGAGTTCCTGAACCAGGATATATCACAAGAGGAGCTATCTAAGGGCATCTCCTCACTTAAAATAGCCAAGACACCCGGACCGGACAGGTTCTCCAACGCGTATTATAAGAAATTTGCAGCATCCCTCTCCCCTTATCTCCTGGAAATGGTTAATTCCTTCCTCCAAGGAGAACAGATTCCAAGCACTATATCAGCAGCCAACCTTGCCATCATCCATAAGGAGGGTAGGGACCCGCTTCAATGCGGTAGTTACCGCCGATATCCCTACTCAATACTGACCTCAAGCTTTTCAGTAAGATCCTGGCAAACAGACTGAACCCTATTCTCCCCAGATTGATTCATATAGACCAGGTGGGCTTTGTGTCAGGAAGACAGGCCTCTGACAATACCCGCAAAATTATTAATATTATAGACCATGTGCACCTCAAACAGTCTCGGGCCCTGATTCTCAGTCTTGACGCCGAAAAGGCTTTTGACCAAATCAAATGGTCCTTTCTCGACCAAACTATGCTCCAGTTTGGTTTCTCAGGCCCATTCCTCGAAGGGGTGCGAGCCCTCTATACCAACCCCACTGCCCTCTTAAAACTACCAGGTGGGCTCTCCAACCCAAAAAGATCAAAAATGGTACCAGGCAAGGTTGCCCCCTATCCCCCCTACTATTTGCCTTGTCCATAGAGCCACTAGCTGCTAGGATCAGAGCTGAACCCAGCATAAAGGGCATTCCAATCGCAGACAGGGAATACAAAATTTCCCTGTTTGCGGATGATGTAATTCTAACCTTGTCTGAACCGCACACTTCCCTCCCCAACATTGAGAAACTGTTGGACCAATTTAGTCGATTGTCTGATTACAAAATAAACACGGACAAATCTGAGGCCCTCAACATCTCCCTTCCAGACCCTACATGGAAACTCCTGCAAAATAACTTTAAATACAAGTGGTATAACTTCCATATCAAATATCTAGGGATAAAAATAGCGAGCTCGTACAGCTCACTGTATCAAGCCAACTATCCCCCTCTCTTCCGCCAGATCAAGAGAGACCTTGAGGCCTGGCATGCCCATCAGATCTCTTGGTTTGGAAGAATTGTGCCCACCAAAATGAATGTCCTCCCCCGATTACTCTATTACTTTCAGGACTGGGAGGATGTCTGGGAGGCTGCTACCAAAACATCAATTTTCTCAGTCACGAAGGAAAATATCTACAAAATCTTATTCCAATGGTACCTGACCCCGAGTAGACTGAGCCAGATCTAACCAGGCACATCCGACGTGTGCTGGAGGGGATGTGGTCAAAGGGGTGACATGTCCCTAATTTGGTGGACATGCCCGGAGATCCAGAGATTCTGGACCCGAATCCAGAGCCTCCTGATTGAGACTTTGGACTTAGAGGTCCCCTTGGACCCTCTGACCTACGTGCTGGGGAAACCAATTGAAGACCTCCCTGCCCCTTTAGCTAGACTTACATCTGCGATCCTTACGGCCGCCAGATGTTGCATCGCTGCGGCCTGGAAGCAAGTTAAGGCCCCCTCCAGGAGAACAGTAATTACAAGGATAGACGGGGTCATGAACATGGAGAGACTGACAGCCATGCTGAGGCAAAAAATGCCTCAATTTTATAGAACCTGGGAGCCTTGCCGGGGTCGGGAGCCCCGACACTGGTGCAAGCCCTACTGCAACACTAGAACCCTTACTACCGAGGGCCGAGGCGCCCCTCCCCGCCACAATCCCCCCTTCCCCCCCCCCCGCTTTTCCCCCATGTCATTCCCAACTATCTACCTGCCCCTCGTCATCCCCTTTTCACGACTGTAAATGGAAAAAAGGTTTATTGTGTGTCTCCAATTGCCTCCCTGTTATGTGCCTGTAATTTGCCCTCCTACTGTCTCTGTACGTTCTCCCTACCTACCAATTAGATTGTAAGCTCCTCGGGGCAGGGACTCCTCTTCCTTAATGTTATGTTTATGTCTAAAGCACTTATTCCCATGATCTGTTATTTATATTATCTGTTATTTATTCGATTACCACATGTATTACTACTGTGAAGCGCTATGTACATTAATGGTGCTATATAAATAAAGACATACATACATACATACATACATACATACATTTGTTTCTTTGACAAACTGTTCTGCCATGTTGTGATTGTTATACCTGTCAGTGCATCAAAAGACACCAATAAAGGAAAAATATTTAAAAAAAAAAAAAAAAAAACATAACCAAAACATTACCCAGCCAGCATATAGAAGCATATAGAAGACTCACACAGCGCGAGTCCCATTCAGACGCAGGGATTCCCACTGTGTTAATCCCGATGGGCCATTACCGCCTGCTATGCACTGTGCCGTGGTGGACTGTCAATGCATTTCACATGGTTGACCAGCCCATTCTCGCAGCCACACGACCGACCATAGCGCTGCATCTGTACCAACATCCTTCACCTTCATTTAGTGGAGGAGCGGGTTCTGCCAAACCACTATCAAATATCTTCTCAATGAAGGCCACAAAGTGACATTTTGTCTCTGGATTCTTCTCCAAGTAACAAGTCTAGAGAGGGCCTCTTCTTTGTTGTTCAGGAAAGGTCTTCTATGTGAACGAAATAGAAATGGAGCCACCCAACTTTTTGATTAGTCTTTAAAGAGTTCTCTATCCATCATCCTCAGGAAATCTTTATCTTCCATTGACAAAGCTGGTTTATCATCATCTGTTGTCATCTGGAACGTTGTACATCCTAGGCCATCACCACACTTCTCTGATGTGAAGATCTCTTTGTAAGTTTCAGTGGTATTACTTTGTTTCTCTTTGTTACCAAGCTTTTCTTTCACATGTAAGTGGTTAGGACATTGTTTAAAGAGAGATGCGCGTTCATTATCTTTTATGTTTGTTTTTAGGGCATTGACCTTGTTGCGTCTATGCACTTTGCCAATGCACACTTCTCTAACTATTACTTATTAATCTTAGGTCCCCCAGATCCCAGTGGGTGTGTATGTTTCTGTATTTTGTGTTTTGTTGTATTTCCAAGGTTTTGTCCGGGTAGACCCCATTTGTTCCGCTGCCTTGTTTTGCCTGTTAGGTGATCTCTGGAATATGGATGTGTTGGGGGATCTGGTCTGCCGTGACAGGCAGAAATACAGACAGAAAAAAATCTGTCATGGTGCATCAGGTTCTTTGGCACATTTGTATTTTGGGGAACATTCAGTAGGCAGGGCAAGGCAGTGAAATAGAGTGGGGTTTGTTTGGATAGAACTTTGGAAGTACAACAGAGCACAGGGTACAGAGATGTTCACACATGCTGGAGTCTGGGGGTTGAGATCTGGCCTTTCTTGGTGCGGAGCGCCCGCTTGCAGGGGCTTGCCCTGGTCGGAGCCTTATTCCGGATGTACTGGACTGAGATTCAGTGGAGACTCCTGACCGGGACCTGGTCCCGATACTCCTGAACTGTTTTCGGCAGGAACTCCTGACATTTTAATCTGGTCTTAACTGTTACATACGCCTATAATATATATGATCTTTAACTGTGCATGCTATGTCTTGTATATAATGTACAGTATACTCTGTTCACTTATGTAACTATGTATTTGTAACCATGTATTATTTGTCATCATAACTCTGTGCCCAGGACATACTTGAAAACGAGAGGTAACTCAATGTATTACTTCCTGGTAAAACATTTTATAAATAAATAAATAAGTCCTTGGGTATACGAGGCATTATGGGATCCATTGTACTTTTTGCTGACTTTATGTACCCACATAATACAGTATCTCTGCCGAGCAGTAGAAAGATATAAGTGTTTTTTTGTAATGGTGGGATACAATCAGCTTTTCCTCTGATGTGAGGATGAAGAAGTGCTATGTCTGTTGTGGGAATTTCGCTCTTATTTTCTGCCTTTGGTTACACTCTAAGTGTAGGAAGTGGTATCTATATTCTACCATCTATAGAACTCATGATGTAGCCATTTGTTCTCCTTCCAGTTGTTTCCATCAGTCCTGCGCACATTATGAGTGTGTAGAGAAACGCATTGTATTGTATGGTGTTTAAGTCAAACAACTCTGACATAACTAATGACTGGTTGCTTTGATCGTCGAGGATACTGCGCCTTCTTGTTGCCCTTTCAGGTTGTGCCTTTGGGTGTACTGAAACAAGACATATTTTGGAGCAGGGTTTCCTGTTATGTCTTTCTCCACAAACCGCAGTGCACTTGGTTGTGACTGATGGTGATATTTTCTCTTCTTCCTCCTCCCCACCATGCTTTGCCACAGTGTTAGAGGTCTTTAATTTGTTAGGTTAAATGTCTCGGGATGTAAAGCTGCTACATGCTTGTCACTATCACACTCTGTACATCTGATAGCTTCCTTGTAGTCTCTGAAGATTTGACTTGTGGAAGTGCAGCAATTGAAGCAAACTCCAAGTTTTCTGAGTAAGCTACTGCGTTCTTCATTCTAAATCCGATACACTTGTTAAGTGGGTGTGGTTTCTTGCATATGGAACACTCCCTGTTTGGGTACCCTATTTTTATTGGTTGTAACAATTTGATGGTTCGGACATGTATGTGTTGTAGGAGACATGTCCGTCTTGTGAACCGAGATAGGTGTGCCAGTGTTACTGTATCTTGTGCTTGGTCTTTCATTTTTTTTAAGTAACGTTTACAAGATATGGTTGATGTATCTAGGGCAAAGATAGGATAATTTTTCGTTCTTGCTGTGTCATGACCATGAAAAGAATGAGAAAGGAGGAAAGGCGATTTGCTTCTCTTTTTTGTATTTTGATCCTTGTGAGATCCCTTTTTCTTGTAGGTTATGTGGTAGTTTCTCCAGAATGGGTCTTACTCCACAAGCTGTGGCTAGAAAGTTGAGACCTGTCAGAAGTGGATCCTTTTGCATACTCTTATTTCAGCAACAGATCTCCAAGCTCACGGTACCCCCACCATCATGTCTTGTAGCTGCTTCAAAGATCTCAGCTTGGGCTTCAGCTGTGGCTGCTTCCTTTTCTTTTCTTAAGGCCTCTAAGTTGGCTTCCATCTTGGCCTTCCCATGCGTAGTAGCAGCAGCATCAGCAGCAGCATCAGCCCCTCCGCCTCTTTGATACATTCCCTCCAATTTCATGCATACCTCTTTCCAACTGTAAGCAGTCCTTGCATCTGCTGCCTCTGCGGTAGCTTGCACACTGAAAATGAATAGATAAAAAAACATAGTGTAATACTGTGTAATACTGTTAAGTGACAATGCACATAAAAAGCTAAAAAATAAATAAAATAAAGTGATAGAGCAAGCACAAAAATAAAAGAACACTATTTAATAAAAAGACAAAAATTGAATAACAAAATAATCATTAAAAAACATCCACTAATTCTGCGTCTGGCAACTATAAGAATCCTACTTACAAGCTGCAAGTAGGTCAAGCGCATTGAAATACAGTAACTCTGAAGGGCTGCTCCTCTGCTACACGTGTGCTGCCGGGATGTCCTCTCTCTCTCCTACCCAGACCCGCTGGGTGTGCGGAAAGGACCTCCGTCTGCTGGGGAGTTAGTTTGGTAGCCTTCAGACCTCTACTGCTTGCAAACTCCAGCACGCTGCTCCGCCTCTCACGAGAGAATCTGCCGTCGGAGGGGGCTGGTGCTGGTTTCTGGCACCAAAGATGACTCGCTCAGAGGGGGTGTGGAGATGTACGCTCAGAACGCCGAGACGCAGGGTGTGTGATGTCACCCTACGCGTTTCGTGGATTGATCCGCTTGCCCTGGTCGGAGCCTTATTCTGGATGTCCTGGACCGAGATTCAGTGGATACTCATGACCGGGACCTGATCCCGATACTCCTGAACTGTTTTCGGCAGGAACTCCTGACATTTTAATCTGGTCTGTAACTGTTACATACGCCTATAATATATATTATCTTTAACTGTGCATGCTATGTCTTGTATATAATGTATACCCATGCTCTCTCCAGTAATAAGTCATTTCCCTGGCTTTCAGCTTCCGTGACAGCTCTCTGTACAACGCCATCACATTCCAGAACGATTGCTTTCTGAAGGTCTCGTTCTTGCAGGCTTTCTTCTGTGTTGGTTCTTGTCAAGTAGGTGAGATATGTCTGTGCCAGAAGTTGGTAACGTTTATGGTTGCACCTCAGTTTAGTTATAGCCTACTAAAGCTGCTCTTCATCTCCAATTTTTACAACATTAAAGTCACATTTTGTTCCAGGCCTTCTATAACTTGTCATGGTGTCAGTCAATGTCAGATTCATATATTTCCTGGGCCGTTTATGTAAGTGTGACTGTCCGTTTAGGCCTTACGTTCTCTTGCATCTCAAACACACACAAAAGGGAAAAGTCGCTAACACTATATAAATACAAAGGCTAAAAATAACAGAGTGAACTCAGAAGAGTGAGTTCAAAAGTACCCCTCTATTTGCACTCATTACCTAATGCTTGTGTATGTTTCTAAAGCCCAAAAGGATGAATCCCTTAGCTAGAAACTAAAAACGGAAAACGACGAAACATAAAAAAAAATTAATGAATATATTAATCATACACTCAAAGGTTTAAAATATGTGAATAAAATTCCCCTCAGAGGAGCAGTGGGGAGGTGAAGGGATATATCAATCTTTGTGGCTGTATTGATTTATATTAGCAGAAGATATCCCTATCTTCCCCTGCGGTAAAAATATACATGTGATACCCACTCAAACTCCACCGTGAAATAGCAATTGCCTTAGTAGGTAGTAAGGTGATGTGGTTGACAAACAGAGGTTCTTAGTCATTAGTACAGAGAGAACAAGTCACTGTAGATAACCCACATTGGGATGACGATAGTGTCTATTGTTACAGGGTTGCAGCGAACCCAAAACTCTGTAATAGCCTATAGCTCTTGCCACATAGTATCACACAAAAAATGCAACATCACTGGTAAGTATATTGAGGTCACTGATAATGTACTTAACAAGGTAACCACCCCTTCTATAGTAGTACCCAATCCTGTGGTTATACCACTACCCCTTCACACATAGCAAAACAAACGGTTTATAGTATGTAGAATGCCAGGTCCTAACTGCTCTTGGTGATTAAACCGGAGTTGTAAAGGGTTACGGCGAACCCAAACCGGAGCAGTGGGTGAATTGTTAGCCCAGTGTAGTAAAATGTAACCAGCCGTTTAGGACCAGCAGGAAACGGCAGACAGGCTATCTCCTGTTAGCCTATCTCCTGTTAGCGGCTATATTGCCGTTTTCCCTGTAGATAGCCTGCCTGCCGTTTCCTGCTGGTCCTAAACGGCTGGTTACATTTTACTACACTGGGCTAACAATTCACCCACTGCTCCGGTTTGGGTTCGCCGTAACCCTTTACAACTCCGGTTTAATCACCAAGAGCAGTTAGGATCTGGCATTCTACATACTATAAACCGTTTGTTTTGCTATGTGTGCAGGGGTAGTGGTATAACCACAGGATTGGGTACTACTATAGAAGGGGTGGTTACCTTGTTAAGTACATTATCAGTGACCTCAATATACTTACCAGTGATGTTGCATTTTTTGTGTGATACTATGTGGCAAGAGCTATAGGCTATTACAGAGTTTTGGGTTCGCTGCAACCCTGTAACAATAGACACTATCGTCATCCCAATGTGGGTTATCTACAGTGACTTGTTCTCTCTGTACTAATGACTAAGAACCTCTGTTTGTCAACCACATCACCTTACTACCTACTAAGGCAATTGCTATTTCACGGTGGAGTTTGAGTGGGTATCACATGTATATATTTACCGCTGGGGAAGATAGGGATATCTTCTGCTAATATAAATCAATACAGCCACAAAGATTGATATATCCCTTCACCTCCCCACTGCTCCTCTGAGGGGAATTTTATTCACGTATTTTAAACCTTTGAGTGTATGATTAATATATGCATTAAATCTTTTTTGTTTTTCGTTGTTTTCCGTTTTTAGTTTCTAGCTAAGGGATTCATAATTTTGGGCTTTAGAAACATTCACAAGCATTAGGTAATGAGTGCAAATAGAGGGGTACTTTTGAACTCACTCTTTTGAGTTCACTCTGTTATTTACACGTTTTCTACCTCCCTTGCACCTACCGTTTTAATATCAGGATATTTAATTCCACAGGTGAGCAGTTTTTCCTATAACCCGTGAAATACAAAGGCTAACCCAGAACCCAAAAATAAATATAATTCTAATGTCAGAGTTACTGTATCACAACCAAAACAAGGAATAATATTATTGAAAGGGAAAAACATGGGGGTGCTGAGGGATAAAAAATAGCTAAACACACAAAAAGACTGACAAGATCCCTATAGATAGCACTCACAATATACCTAAAATAACAAATAGAGATAAGAGACAAAAACCCGGAACCGGAGTCAGCATAGAAAATGCGGCAAAGATTTTAATGAGAAGCAGTAAAACACACTAACATTTAAAAACGTAGCCAAACAACACTGAAAAGCAAGAGAGGATATAAGTACAAATATACAAAAAAACATGCTATAGAAAGAACTAAACTAATGAGCCAAAAGTATCTCAACTAATATCCAACAAATAAGTGGAATGATACAGAGCAGCCGAAAAGTAGGGACACCCCTAAATACTCCTAACTACTAGATAATGTGAGAAAAGAAAAAAAAAATTCTAAACTCATAAACAATGTTAAATATGAAAAAACTGGCAGAAACAGAGGAAAAATACAAATTGTAATAAACTTATGTGTACTGAAAATATAGCACACTGAAAAAGTATACAACCAAGGGGGAGACAAGGGAGGGAAAAGATGGATGAAATACTCATACCCTGAACAAACATAGCATGTAGAAAATAAATGACGGTAAATATATCAAGGTGCCAAAGAGCATCCACAAAAAAGGGGGCACTGAGGGAGACAGAGAGGTGAAATACTGCTCCTGTCAAAAAGTACTGATAACAACAAGTGTCAAAATTTGAGTGGAAAAAACAGTCCCATAAGTAGGAAACCCTTGGTGAAAAGCAGAGAAATACTCAGCTCCTGATGGAAGAGCATGTCATCCTTCAATTTCAGAATACCTTTATTTCAGGAACATAACAGAAATTAAATGAAAATGTCCAGAATGCATAAAATAAGAAGTAGGTGAAAAAACAATGCTATTGCTAGGAGAGACATAGATGACACAAGGCCGGTGACTACAAGAACTACCGCAATTTACAGGGCTGACCATGAGGGGAACAGGCCAAGACTACACCAAGAGAGAGGGAGGGACACACCAAAACCCCAGGGCGCTAGGAATGGGTAGTTGCTGATTGCAACAGGTTAGATAGCAACAGCAGGAGCAGGAAACAAGGTCAAAACACAGAGATAGAGACAGCACAGGACTTGTCTCCTGACTCTAAATCATTCAGTTGACTTAATTCAAGTGAATGAGCCATAGTGAGCCTAAAGGTTTGTCACCGGTTAGTAGATATGAAACCTGTATGCTTTCTAGTAAAAGAGGAACAACCTGTGCTTGCCAGAGAGAGACATGCTTCAAAGCTGCTATTTACCTTTACCAAAAAAAGAGGGTAAATTGTCAGAACCTTCACCTCTTGCCAGAAGAGGACATCTCAAAATCCAGCGTGTGTGTGTATTGAAACAGGAAATTCTACAGCAGATAAATGGCTACAAGTTTTTTTTTACAAAAGCCTGAACAAATTGACACAATGTAGATATTTTATAATGAGACTTGCTCTTTATTGAGGAGTTGTTATTTATGGCACATTTACTCAACAGTTGTATTTGCAATAGATCCACAGTTTCCACTCCAGATCACCTTTAGTGACAGCAGAGTGTCACAAAAGGTCTGCGTCAAACCGCCCATGTATATGCACTTTGACATAGTGTAGGGCTTTATTTCATATCAGTTTTTCAGTCAAATAAGATAAAGTCGTGAATCCGATTTCTTCGATTTCACATCCCACTTTTATAACTGTCAGTTGACATTATACCCATTGGAATGAAAAACTACAGACGAAAGAATTGTATTGCTTCCAGCCAAACATTTTGCTTTTTTTTATAGTACGAGACGACTACTAAGTGGTTTCCAACCTCTAGCAATAAAGTAGTCCTTTACCAAAAACCATCAGCTTAAGGCACAGACTTTAATGCAAATAAAGCTGCTCAGTAAATCAGAACAAATAAAAGCCAACCATCAATAGAAGACCACTAAAAAATAAATGTTTTCAGTTGTACTAAATTTTGAAAGGCCTCGGGGACTATCATCAAAGTCTTGCATTTAATGAGGATTGCGTTCATTCAAATGGTTCAAATCACATGTTTAAAAATGTAACTTTAATAATGTTACATACTGTATATTATAATTTGAATTCCAAATCCGTCTTTTGAGTAACAAAGTCATATAAACACTTTACGCTCCACTCAGCAGCGCTGCTCTGGACGTTTAATGCCTGCTTGATATATATAGATAAGACTAGGCATTTGTATTTTTGATTTGGCCTTTGTGTGATCAAAAGAGACATTGAAAAGTTTAGATATTTGTGTGCCTGTCTGCTTAGTAGATATGTACAAACTTTTCACACACGTTGGCAAATGTCATGAATTTGACCCGTATTTACTTAAATCCAAAAGTTCACAACAACAGTTTGCTTAACGCTAAAGAAAAGTTCACGGAAATTGCATGTTCGATAACTTACGTTTACATTTTGTTAATCCACTGGGCTGCCATTTTGCTACTTTAAAAAAGTGAAATAGCTAATTTTGAACAATTTGGGCCACATCGCTAGAATCAAAATGTTCATAGTTTTTTTTAAAGCTTTTAGGAAAGTTCCATTGAAACAGTGGCAAAGCGAATCTGGGCAGGTTTGTACAACTCTAATGTCAAAGAAGACGTTTAGTGAACAAATCATCCCATTGCAGAGAGAATTCTGATCTTGATGACGCTTTCTTTGAATGACTGCATTGATTAAATATTTTAATATTCAAATGGAATTCTTCCATGCATACCACAGGCCCCCTCACGGTCACATGATCCTTGACACAAAGGACCACAATTGAGAGTAGCCCTTAGTGACATAACTTATTATTTCAAGCACAGCAAAGAATTCAGTCTCTTCATTATATACCACATAACTCACATGATTTACATTGCATCATTTTCAAAGCTGTTGCCCAGACAATAGTTGGACCGGTTTTCTCCATGGACGAACACAGATGTTCTACTCTTGAACTAATGATGTCACTTCTGAAGCTTGTTTCTCGTGACTGTTGTTGAATTGACAAAGTAAACAACAGTACTGGTTAACAGGCTCTCGGTGCAAAATATCCAAGGAGACCGTCTGTCCACTCTAGGGTGACTAGAAAATGTGTGGAGCAGGAAAAAGGCCTTCTGGAGGTACGGGATAAGAGCCACTTGCAGACCCGCTTCCCATGTGGGGCCAGCGGCCGCAGATACAGCAGCCCACGGATAGAGCTCACGCAGCTCACAATGGTCCGTCCCCTTATTGCTCCCGGCTGTGTGTTCCCTGAGAGGGTGAATGGCGCACTTCCTGCACGACCGCGATCCAATAGTAAGCAAGGGTAGAGATGATCGATATCAGCGCTGCTCCGTTAGATGACAGACTCACCAGGTAAGGTAAAAGCAATTTACTAAACCTACATAAAACGGATACTAAAGAACATAACAAAAAGACCTCCTCCCACGCATTTCGGGCGAGTTCGCCCTTTCTCAAGGAGTGTGACAAGACATGAAGGGAGGGTGTTATTTATAACTCCCTTCTAATGGTTACTGTGTTGCACCTGATTAAATAACATTTATGCAAATTTCAACACACAGGGCTCATATCAATTAATCACATAGAATATATCCCATAACAAAAAAATCAATGCATACAGTATATCATACTAAATTTATCATAGTACCTTAATCTATACCAACATGATGTACTACAGAATATCATAATACATGCATATAATGTGTCTAATAGCACAAATAAATGCATATAAAAAGAAACAGTTTTATAGAATCTTTTGATAATACAAAAAACACAGCAATAAATTGATCCATTGTATAGTATATATATGACCTTATTAACCATTTCATGACTACAGGTTAATATTATAGAATTCATATATCTCACATCATTTAGTTGATTGATGTGATGACATCTAAATCACATAATGATAAATAATCAATGATGTGAGATATATGAATTCCAGTTAGTTTTTGTTGTAGATTATTCTGGCAGCAGCATTTTGGATGGATTGGAGTTGGGATAGGTGGACAAGGGGAATGCCATCCAGGAGAAAGTTGCAGTTGTTAAGGCGAGACAAGATGAGTGAGTGAATTAGGATTTTAATTGTGTCATGAGTGAGAAAAGGGCATATTCTAGCAATATTTTGGAGGTGGAAAAGGCAGGACTTAGTGAGGGAGTGAATATGAGGAATTAAGGAGAGGATAGGGTCAAAGATGACCCATACTGTACTGTAGGCAGAAGGCTTAGGCCTCGGCCATGTAACCTGCTTGCTTGCGGAGGCGCGCTGAGGCGCGCTCCCGCTCAGCACTGAGCCCCTACAGCTGCAATTAGAGCGGCTTTAGTAGGGGCTCGCCTACGCTTCCGCAAGCGCGCGAAAGCGTAGCTCTTACCAGAATTAAACATTTCCCCGCTTGCCGGCGCGCAGGGCCGGTCATGTGAGCGGTTTGCCCAATGAGGGCGAACCAGCTCCGTGACGTCACTGGCCCGCCCCCTGACGGTGCGCAGGGAAAGCACCCGCAAGGCCAGGGAAAGCACCCGTTTTCCCTGAGCCTCAGCGCGCCTCAGCACGCCAGCGGGAAGCTTGGCCGAGGCCTTTGGGGTGTTGTTGAATTTGTGGTATCTAGTCTTGGATCTCACACGTAAGTTATTGGACACAAACTAAAGGCATCTTAGAAATTCTGATGTTGGGAACTTAAACTGTTCTTGTAGATAAGGAAAGGATCTAATCTGGCCTTTAGTTAAAAATTCTGAGATTGAGTGCAATTCAGCTTTCAGACAGAGATAAGAACCCCCAGCACATGGGTGTAGATAAACAAAGCTCCATTAAATCTGGCCTAGAGTACTAATGTGATGTTACCCATTTCATGGGTATCCTCAAAGCTAATGATATGCAAAAACAACGGCCATTTGGAAAACTGGCATCGTTACGTTACCTGTATGAACGGGGATTATCACTGCGCTGAGACGAATGAAACACAATGCATATGTGCATTGGGAAAAATATAACGTGCATTCTAATTAACCCCATTTAACGTATCAGACTTCTGAGAATCTACCCCATGAAAGGAGAAAATTTAAAACAACTTACCGTAATTTTCTTTTCCTGGGACCATGGCAGTGGGCACCTTTGGGTTAATCCCTTCTCACTCTAGGTAGGACAGGAAATAGACTTTTGCAGGTAGGCAATATAAGGCCCCTCCCTCTACCTGCACCTTAGTCTTGCGATTCTTCCATAGCTAAAAAATATAACTGATAGGCATTAGACATACACAGGGAGGGTAACTATGTGCTCACTGCCATGGTTCCAGGAAAAGAAAATTACGGTAAGTTGTTTTAAATGTTCTCCTTTCCTGATCACCCTGGCAGTGGGCACCTTTGGGACATACCCAAGCAGTGACAATTTTAGGGAGGGATACATCAGAATAAACACCACCAGTTAATGCCTTTATCAGTTTGACCTTTATTAATACACTTTACACTTTATTTCACTACAGATTCTAACACTCTACGACCAAAGCTTGCGTCAGCTGATGATTGTACGTCTAGTCTGTAGTATTTCAAGAATGTATTGAATGAGGACCAGACTGCCGCTTTGCATATCTGTCTGGGTGTAGCCTGGGCTTTAAATGCCCATGATGTAGACATGGCCCTTGTAGAATGAGCTTTAATGTTCAAAGGTTTATCTTGTCCTTTGCTTTCATAAGCCTTTTTAATACAAGACACTATCCACTGGGATATTGTTGTCTTTGATGCTGCTTGACCGTTCTTCGGTCCCTCTGGTATGATGAATAGTCTGTCTGACTTTCTGATATCTCGCATCCTTTCCATGTACACTTTTAGACATCTTACCATGTCTAATTTGTGTAGTCTTTCTTCTTTCTTATTCTTTGGTTCTGGACAGAATGACGGAATCACAATTTCTTGATTCATATGGAACTGTGATACAACCTTTGGCAGGAATTGATGCACTGGTCTGAGAACTGCCCTGTCTTGATGTATGGCTAGGAATGGTTCCTTGGCTGATAGAGTCTGTAGTTCTCCCACTCTCCTTGCTGAGGTGATTGCTATCAAAAACGCAATTTTCCATAATAACCATTTTAAGCTTATCTCCTGTATAGGTTCAAACGGAGCTGCCGTTAGTACATCCAATACTAGGGACAAGTCCCATGTAGGTACCCTGTTCTTGATTTGAGGCCTTAATCTTTTAACTGCCTGCAAGAACCTGATGATTAATCTTTCCATTGCCAGATTTCTTTCCAATAAGGCTGATAGTGCAGAAACCTGTACTTTCAATGAGCTAAGACTGAGACCTTTCTCAAATCCCTTTTGCAGGAACTCTACTATTGATACAATTGTAGGTGAAAGGAAATTTTGTTTTTCTTTTTCACACCAATCGCGAAACCAAAGCCAGATTCTATGGTACACTTTTGATGTGGATCCTTTTCTTGCGTGTAAAAGGGTCTGGATTGTTTTGTCTGAACAACCCTTCAGTCTCAATGTTTCCCGCTCAATCGCCATGCCGTCAAGGCCCATTGTTTGGCGTTCGGATGACATATTGGCCCCTGTCGCATCAGTCCTTTGCGATCTGGTATGTGCCATGGTGTATCTACTGCCATATTTACCAAGTGTGTGAACTAATGCCTTCTTGGCCAGTATGGTGCTACGAATATCAACTCTGCTTGGTCTTCCCTGATTTTCCTGATTGCTTTCGGAATTAAGGGAATTGGAGGGAACAAGTATGCCAACTTGAAGTCCCATTTGAAACTGAGAGCATCTGTACCTTGTGCGCTTGGATGAAACTGTCTGGCACAGTAGATCCTTACCTTGCGGTTCTGATGTGTCGCCATGAGATCTATGTCTGGCTGACCCCATCGCTCTACCAGTTCTTGAAACACCTGTGGGTCTAATGCCCATTCTCCTGGGTGTATGATGTTCCGACTTAGAAAGTCTGCTGTGACATTTTCCAGTCCTGGGATATGTATGGCTGTAATTTCCGACAAGTGGCGCTCTGCCCAAAAGAGGATTTCTGCTGTGAGGTTCATCAGCTTTCTGCTCCTGGTTCCTCCTTGCTTGGCTATATACTTGACAACTGACCTGTTGTCTGATTCTATTTTTATATAGCCACCATTTATTTGGTCTTGGAAAGCTTGTAGGGCCCTTTGTACTGCTTTTAGTTCCAGCAGATTTGATGGAAGATGCTTTTCCTGGTTTGTCCAGGTTCCTTGCACCAATGTTTCTCCCATTTGGGCACCCCAACCTGCGTTGCTCGCATCTGTTGTAATTCTGTACTGGGTGTAGTGTTTGTCCTTTGTGACGCTTAATATTGAAGCGAATTTTCCTAGGAGCTTCATGCATTCTTCTGCTGAAGTCCTGGCAGCTTTCCTGAGCTTCTTTGTTTGCATGGCTATGGCTTGCCTCTTTGCGTCTGGTAGTCTCACTTCTCCTTTTGCCGTATCGAATTCTACTCCCAGAAATCTTAACAGTTGAGTGGGCATGAGATGATTCTTGTCTCTTTTTATTAACCAATCGTGCTGTTCCAGGAAGGTTATTACCATCTTCTGGTCTTGTTGTAGTTTCTCCAGACTTTTTGATTTTACCAGGATGTCGTCCAGGTATGGGTATATTTCTACCCCTCTTGCTCTGATTTCTGCCACTAGAGGGGCTAGAACCTTTGTAAACGTCCTTGGGGAAGTCGCCAGACCAAATGGCAGTGCTGTGTACTGATAATGATCTTGATTTACTGCAAACCTTAGAAATATTTGGTGTCCCTTTACTATGGGCACATGTAGAAAAGCGTCTTTTAAGTCTATCGCCCCCATCCAGTCTCCTGGTTGTACTTCTTGAATAATCAGGTTCAACGATAACATCTTGAATTTTCTTATTTTCAAGAATAAATTTACCTTTCTTAGGTCTAGGATTGCTCTGTAATCCCTTGTAGGCTTCTTTACTAGAAATATTCTGAAATAAATTCCACTTCCTCTGTCTTCCTGAGGTACCTTCTTTATTACTTCTGCTTGTAATAACTTCTTTAAAGCCGAATTCATTTGCCTTCTTTTTTCCCTGGACTGTATCCATGTTATTAGGCCCATATTTCTTCTTGGCATCTCTTTGAATTCTATACTGTACCCCTGACGAATGGTTTCTAATACCCAATTGTCCTGTATTGTTTGGGCCCATGTTGCTGAAAACTGCTTTAGTCGCCCTCCTACTGGCAACTGCTGGGCCCTCTGACCTTCATGTGAACTTGTTCTTAGCAAATGATCCTCTTCCTCTGGCGCCACGAAAAAGCCGGTTCTGGCCGCCCCTCCATGTTGTTTGTCTTGGCAATGACCTGCCAGGTCTATATGCCTTTGCTTCCTTATACTGGTTTCTATCAGCCTGTTGGAAACCGAATCTTCTGGTCCTGTTTTCCTGAGGTAAAAAAGTGCTCTTACCTCCTGATGCTTTTGTTATTATGGCATCCAGTTTGTTGCCGAAGAGGAACTCACCTTCAAATGGTAGTCCACATAAGCTGTTCTTTGACGCTGTGTCAGCCATCCACTGTCTGAGCCATAAAGCCCTTCTTGCTGATACCGCTAGCGCCATAGATTTAGCTGCTAATTTTATCGCATCCAATGAGGCCTCTGCTATTTAGTCTGTTGCCCACTTTACTTCGGACAGTGCCTTAAGAATAGCACTTCTTTTTACACCCTTGTCTCATTGCCTCTTCTTTGTTGGCAATCCACACTCGCATAGCCCTTGCTGCTGACGTAGTTGCTATGGCTGGTTTGTAGGATGTTCCTGCTGTAACGTATGCTTTCTTCAATACGTAATCCATCTTCCTATCCATAGCGTCCTTCAATGACGCAGCTTCCTCTATTGGGATTGTGGTCTTTTTTACTATTCTGGAAATAGCAGTATCCACCTTTGGGCTGACATCCCAAAATTTTACCTCCTCTTGTGGGAATGGATACATCTTCCCAAACCTTTTAGGCGTAAATACTCTGGCGTCTGGTCGCGCCAACTCCACCTGAATGAGGTCTTTAATTGCTTGATGGATAGGAAAGACTCTACCTTTTCTTTGTCTCGCCCCCAAAAGTTTATCCTTCTTGTGGGTTAACTCCTCAGTATCTTCTAGTTCCAATGCCTGTCTCATGGCTTTGATGAGTGGATCCACCATTTCTACATCAAATTCAGATTCCTCTTCCTGAATATCTTGATCTGATGAATCCATTTCACCCTCTGATACCTGAAAACAATCAATGTCAGACTCATCTGATGAAAACCAATATGTAAAACAAATATAATCACTGCGCTTCTCAATGTAAAGAGCATGCAGCTAGTGAAGGAAATGGCCATACAAATGTGCAAAACAGAAAGTGAATCCCTGCGCTTCTCCCATAGGGATAGCAATCAATGGGGAATATATATATATATATATATATGTATGGTGTAAATATCTATAAGAAAAAAGGAGACTTTTGGTATACATCCTTTGATCAAATAATGCCAAGCCTGCTAACCACGTCAAGGTAAGTCTCTTTAGCAGGTCCCTACGCTAAATGCATACTAGTGTTATGTGAAATAAGCCCAGAAGGGGTTAAAATATCAAAGCATATGCTTGTATAACCTAGTGCAATTAAAAACTGGTATATACCAGTACAGATACTCACATGTAAGTGAAGTGAAATAAGGGGACTCACTTACATGTGAGTATCTGTACTGGTATATACCAGTTTTTAATTGCACTAGGTTATACAAGCATATGCTTTGATATTTTAACCCCTTCTGGGCTTATTTCACATAACACTAGTATGCATTTAGCGTAGGGACCTGCTAAAGAGACTTACCTTGACGTGGTTAGCAGGCTTGACATTATTTGATCAAAGGATGTATACCAAAAGTCTCCTTTTTTCTTATAGATATTTACACCATACATATATATATATATATATTCCCCATTGATTGCTATCCCTATGGGAGAAGCGCAGGGATTCACTTTCTGTTTTGCACATTTGTATGGCCATTTCCTTCACTAGCTGCATGCTCTTTACATTGAGAAGCGCAGTGATTATATTTGTTTTACATTATTTGTTGGGCCGATTTTAATCCTTTGCAGCACGCTCCTAGAGGGCAACACTACTATGGTGTAATTGAATATATTTAGCCAATCACCTGCAACTGCTTATTGAGCAGTTTGTGGCAGGCCAGCCCCTCCTCTTCTAGGTATATAATCTCCTAGCAAGGTCCCCTTATTTCACTTCACTTACATGTGAGTATCTGTACTGGTATATACCAGTTTTTAATTGCACTAGGTTATACAAGCATATGCTTTGATATTTTAACCCCTTCTGGGCTTATTTCACATAACACTAGTATGCATTTAGCGTAGGGACCTGCTAAAGAGACTTACCTTGACGTGGTTAGCAGGCTTGGCATTATTTGATCAAAGGATGTATACTAAAAGTCTCCTTTTTTCTTATAGATATTTACACCATACATATATATATATATGTAGCGGTCATGTAAAATGGCTACAGTCATCTCTCCTGCTGACAGTAAGGCCTGGTAAGTGTGGGCATGCCAGCAGTAATCATGGAGGTTTCCCCTCACACCCTGGTGGGGTGCCCTGTGTATGGCTGGGACTGGTCACATGCTCTGACTCCATGGTTAGTGATGTCAGAGGTGTGTCAGCCTCAGAAGCTTACATAAGGCACAGCACTGTGTTTAAAAGTTAGTTGCTAGAGAGTTCTGCTGAGAGGAGGAAGAGTTCCAGCTCTTGTCAGAGCTGAGGAAGGAGTTCAAGTTCTATCAGAGTGTCAGTTATGTTATAGTAACTCCATGGGAGGCTGTGTCCAGGGACCTGGCACAGGATAGTGATTCCGGAGGGAATAAGTGAATCCCTGATCTAGGTGATATACCTATCTAAAGGGAGCACGGGTGAGATGATTGGCTGAATATACCCATTGTGGAGGGCAGCTATGCCCGCCGTGACAATAAAGATGGAGCTGATCAGAGAAACCCCTGTGTGTGAGAGTCCAATGATTACACAGGAGGTTGCACCACCGAGGAGTTCCTCGTCAGGATCATCCCCATGCGGACGCAGGGACCCTGGTGAGGTGGAGGCGCTGCACTGGAATTAGGTGAGACTCAGCACACTACCTCAGCTGCCTGTCTGACGGGTCCTCCCCACACACCATCATGCGGGAGACTCAGGAGTCCTGTAGCCAACAGGTGCACCATCAGGCATATCTACACTGTAATGGGGTCCGGTTAGACCACAGGGGCCAATGTGAGATTGGGTGGGTCAGGCCGGGCCAGAAATACCGTTACATTTGGAGGCGAGCTGCTGAGATCAGATCCGTCAACAGGACAGGCTTTAGCTAGGTCACTTGGAAACAGGGAGAAGTGTCTGCTGCCACTTTGTGCTGCGTAGGGACGGACCTAGGGGTGGTCAGGGGCTGACGGGATATTGTCAGTTCGCAGGGACAACCTAGGGGCCTGAAAGGAGTGAGGGGTTTGGAGCCGGGCTATAGCTGACCGAGTCACCTTGAGGCAGTGCTAGTTGGTAGGATGCCAGAAGGGACAGCCTGTTAACTTGGTCAGGAGTCCTGGAGAGGGTCTGCGCTAGGCTGACCAAGACAGGTAGACGCCCCAAGTACTGCATGGCAGAGCCAGAGTACCTAGCCCATTCCAGACACTCACCGTAGGGAGCACAGACTGGGAGGAAGGAGCCACAGCAGACACTGAGAGAGTGAGCCTAGCCTGAGGTAGTGCAACACTGGGTCACACCTAGATAAGGTACACATGTGGTGGTGCATCTGAAGCTGATCTTTATTGTACCGGTGTGGTGGCTGCCCCGCAGAGTGGAGCCTCATGTACGACAACTGTTACGAGAGAGTGGAGGATCCGCGTGGTGCGGAGAACATAAAATGGCGGACAGAGGCTGATGGGGAGGGCACCCGTGGCGTGCAACCCACTGAAGAGCAGACTGTCGCCGAGTTGTCATTGACCAGGCTGCTCTGGAGCGGAGCAAAGGCTATGGCTGCCCCGTTTTTATCCTGTATGGGACAGCGAGGGGCCACCCTTGAAGAGTGTGAAGAAATTGTTATAATTGGGGGAGAACCCCGTGAGGAGAGCAAACAGATGGACTTTGTGGGCTCAAAAGTCAACCAAAATGGCGGTTCCCGCTTGCTAGGGAAACCGCATGGGACAGTTACAGAAAATGTGGCTGGTGCAGGACTTGCAAAAAGCTGGCCGGGAATGGCGCGAACAGCAGAGCCCCGCCCTGAAGGGGGGCATGGCGCGAAAGCTATGGCTGCGCCGGGATGGACAGTGACTAATTCAGCCCCTGTGCTGAGTCAACCGTTGAGTTTATGGGACCCTCCCCTGATTTCTACCAGGGGGAGTGACTATCAACTATGGCCTGTGGGGATGCACCCACTGGGCCCAGTGACTGATATTCAGACGGCGCCACTACAAAAAGTAGTTCCGGCCGTGGAAGAGCCGTGCAAAAAGGATGGTTATCTTGCACGAAGGGCGGCTGCCAGGAGAAGGCGGGAACTAGCCGCGGGAAAAGACCCCCACCCTTGTGGGGAAATTGGCGCGAAAACGCTAACCGCGCCCACCAGGACTGAGAGAGGTGCGGCCTTAATTAAGGGGCATGATATTCCCCTGTGGGACCCGCCCATTATTGCAACCCCTGGGGGCGGGTTCCAACTCTGTCAGAGAAGGGAGGAGCCGAAGCAGGGAGTGGCGGATCCAGCAACTTCCATCAGTCAGTTGCGAGGAACCACTGAGAAGGAGAGACCTGTACAGGAAGTGGCTCCTGTACAAAGAATGGCCTGCTCCTCCACTGTGGGCACAATGGTCTCTACACAGCCCTACTCAGTGCCCGGCGGGGTGCTAGTAGTGAGGGTGGCAAATACAGAGACGGTAGTTGGGCTATGCCTACAATGCGGGCTGCCCGGAGGCACGGTCAACACGGCGGCACGTTGCCCTCATTGCGGGACTTTGTACCTGTGGCCTATGCCCACATTCATTCCTATACAGCCTGCTGACCCCCCGGTGGACGTGACAAGGCGCTCCGCCGAGTCCCCGGGCGCGCTATGGATCAACCGCGCGAGTCCCGGAAACAAGGGACTGGAGCCGGTCAAGTCGGCTGGGTCACTGGCGATTGAGGCGGCTGAATCAACCCCCGTGTTCGGGGAAAAGAGACTGTCACCCCGCCCGGAGACCCCTAAGTCCGGGCGAGGGGATTACTCAGACGAGGACCTCCGTGAGCTGGCGGTAGTAAAAACGGAGCTGAAAAGGCATACCGGGAGAACGACACCCCGTGGGGTGAGTGACAGGACGTCCCCCGCAGATCGGCGATCCGACCGACGGAGTCCCGCCATCCCAGGACCTGGCGGAGACGGGAGAGAGACGCCTACACCCCTGCGGACGGGTAAGCCAAGCAGCCCTATTACTTACTTGGTTGCAGCAGACGGCGAAGCGCTGGAAGGGCCGCGCCAGGCCCAACGCGCACGTGGAGAAACGGCATCACTTCCGGTGGCGACGGCGGAGCAACCGGATGTCGTCATAGGGGAAGAGATCCCACATGGGGGTCCCACGCGAGATGGCGACGCTTCCGGTTCCGGGGAGGACGTCACTTCCGGTGGCAACAGCGGAACCCAGGAAGAGAAAGCAGCGACGCTTCGGCGATCGAGGGAAGGTCCCCGATCACTTACAAGGCCCAGAAATTGGAGAGACGATCTCAGGACTGAGGATGGTGAGACATCATCCTTGGACCAGTCTACGGACAGCCAGGAGCGGGTCGTAACCCCGTGGGGTCCCGTTCCGTGCCCCTATGCCCAAACCCCCGCCATAGTTAATACCCCTACCCCCATCACACGGTCACCGGGTTCACCGCCTAGCCTGGAGTACGTGGACAATTCACCGGGGGGAGAGGGAAGACGGACTGGGGAAAGACAGCGCAGTGGCGCTACGGAGGGCGATTCACGGGGAGGGGGAGAATTGAGGGTAGCAGATACAGCACCCCAACCGGCAGTAAAGGCTCCGGGGTCCTCGAGGTGGTTCAACTCGCGATCCACAAGGTCGTCAGGGGTATTTTCATTTGATGACGACAGGGAACCAGGACCTAACCCATTTAAGGAGACCCGGTGGTGGGCCCCGCTATTTGAAGGGTACTCCGCGTGGATGGACCGTACTCGGTTCCTCATCCGGCGGGAGGACGTGGTAGATTTCTGGTGGAAAGAGGGAGAGTTTACACCCGAGCAGAGGGACAGGGAATTACAGAAGAGGTGGTTCCAGCTGGAGCGTAGAGACATAGCGCCCATGGGTCCCGACACACTGTCAGATCCAGTCGATCCTGATGAGCCCCTATCATGGGTGTTACCTGGGAGGGCAGGTAATGCTGATCTGACCAGGGTCAGTAGGGCGGAGAGGGCTATAATAGTCAAATATAAAAAATCCCATGGGTTGGAGTATCCCTATGTTCCGGAGCCCCTGATGGATGAAATTGAGGACAATAGGGAAAAGTGGCTCCAAGAGACTATAGAGCTGTATTTAGTCAATAGGGGGAGCGCCATTGTAGGTAAGAAGGCGGAAGAAAGGATAGACACCCTGATGCGAGTGTGGAGCATAGGGAGAAATGTTCACAAACATAGGGTGACCTATATGCCAGAGAGAGGATCGCCTAGGCACTATTATGTCACGGTCCTGGATATGGGTAACAGGGAGGTGAGGAAACCCGACCCAGATCACTATTTTTAGGGGGTACTAACGCATCACGCGGGTCTGTGGCTGCTGGTCGGGGCGGGCTTGGCGGATGACTGTATTCATGTGTACTGCATTATGAGGAAATTTGTGTGATGTTAAATATGTTTTCCGTTACAGTGCTTCCTGGAAAGAGGTATACAAATTTAGGTCCCAGCGAGGACGATGGGATTCACCAGGGGGAGAATGTAGCGGTCATGTAAAATGGCTACAGTCATCTCTCCTGCTGACAGTAAGGCCTGGTAAGTGTGGGCATGCCAGCAGTAATCATGGAGGTTTCCCCTCACACCCTGGTGGGGTGCCCTGTGTATGGCTGGGACTGGTCACATGCTCTGACTCCATGGTTAGTGATGTCAGAGGTGTGTCAGCCTCAGAAGCTTACATAAGGCACAGCACTGTGTTTAAAAGTTAGTTGCTAGAGAGTTCTGCTGAGAGGAGGAAGAGTTCCAGCTCTTGTCAGAGCTGAGGAAGGAGTTCAAGTTCTATCAGAGTGTCAGTTATGTTATAGTAACTCCATGGGAGGCTGTGTCCAGGGACCTGGCACAGGATAGTGATTCCGGAGGGAATAAGTGAATCCCTGATCTAGGTGATATACCTATCTAAAGGGAGCACGGGTGAGATGATTGGCTGAATATACCCATTGTGGAGGGCAGCTATGCCCGCCGTGACAATAAAGATGGAGCTGATCAGAGAAACCCCTGTGTGTGAGAGTCCAATGATTACACAGGAGGTTGCACCACCGAGGAGTTCCTCGTCAGGATCATCCCCATGCGGACGCAGGGACCCTGGTGAGGTGGAGGCGCTGCACTGGAATTAGGTGAGACTCAGCACACTACCTCAGCTGCCTGTCTGACGGGTCCTCCCCACACACCATCATGCGGGAGACTCAGGAGTCCTGTAGCCAACAGGTGCACCATCAGGCATATCTACACTGTAATGGGGTCCGGTTAGACCACAGGGGCCAATGTGAGATTGGGTGGGTCAGGCCGGGCCAGAAATACCGTTACATATATATATTCCCCATTGATTGCTATCCCTATGGGAGAAGCGCAGGGATTCACTTTCTGTTTTGCTCATCTGATGAAAAACCTTTCCCCTTATCCAGACTGGTTTGGGATCTAGATCTTTTCTGCGCCGGGTTAACTGCTTGCTGGACTGCCGCATCAACACTCTGTTTAACAGCATCCTTCATCAATACAAGGAAAGTGCTCATTTGTTCGTTGGAATCCCCTGCAGCTGCCTTAAGACAATCTTCACATCATTTCTTCCCTATTAGGGCTGGTTTCTCGCAAGCTGCGCACCATTTAGTTTTCTTAGCAACCTTTCTTTTATGTTGCAGGGATTCCCCCGTCCCTTTGAAGATTCTGCTTCTGGGAGGGTAACCGCCGAACTATTTTATAAAAACAAAATAAATACTAAACATACACCCTAATGTAAATAGCCCATCTCTCTTTCCCATGTAGAACTAAAACTAAGGACTCACCTAGTCTTGGGAACTGAACTTTTGGGTGTCTCCATTTTCAAATCCATTTCCAGCACTTGGCTTCTCCCTGCTGAGCGTTCCATGCTGCAGTTTCTCACTCACACATACACATAGTGTGTCCGTCGCTTCTCTGATGTCATACCAGTGCTCGTGCACGGCCCGCGTGTCTGTGCACGCATCTGCCGGCCGGAACGTGACGCGCGGGCTCCCGTGTGGTCGCGTGCACTGTTCCCTCTACCGCAGCGTTCCCGATGCTAGCGCGGTCAATTTGAGCCTTTTTTCCGGCTTGCAGCTGAGGCTGCTCCCCCCTCCGCGATGTAGCGGGCTCCTGGGGTTCCTTTTACCGCAGCGTACCAGACGCTAATGCGGTGAGTCTGCGCCTCCATAGGCTCTCAGCTGCAGCTGCTATGCTCCCCCTCCTTTCGTTTGGTACTGGGGCTTCCTTGCATGTAAGCTTCCATGGCCCGCGGCTGCAGCTGCTCCCCACCCCATGGCTGGGTTCCTGGGGTTCCCCCGACTCTTAGGGGTCTCTGTCTTGCCACCGCATGGGCGCGTCGACCGGTGCTTCAGGGCAGAGAGGCTGAGGTCCCTGGATATCTGCACAAGGTGCAGTAGATGAGTCCCTTTACAAAATAAAAAATCCTACTCCTAGCTGTGAGGACAGGAAAAAGACTAAGGTGCAGGTAGAGGGAGGGGCCTTATATGGCCTACCTGCAAAAGTCTATTTCCTGTCCTACCTAGATTGAGAAGGGATTAACCCAAAGGTGCCCACTGCCAGGGTGATCAGGAAAGGGAGGGTTTCCAAATAAAGAGGTTATGGTGGGGATTCCTGACGAAGCTATTGAACATAGCGAAACGCATCGAATTGAGGCTAGAACGGAGCGGTGGATGGACGCCCAGCTGGCTTGCTGTTTCTTGCGGCCGCACTTGGGATGCAAACGCTGTGCAGCTGGTGCTCCTATCAGGCGTGACTCCCAGAGAAGAAGTGTGCATCCTATCCGCTCCTTCTGTACCTAGAGGGTCCTCCATGTGGGACCACTGTTCCTGCACACTTTCAGTGTGATATGCTTTGCATACTCACACTTATGTGAGTATAATGGTTGCGGATTACTATTCATGGAACCACTAATTTTTAATACTGTGCTGCACTATTTGCCATCTTCTGTTTTCTTACATATGTGGTATCCCGCTCCCTCACTACATCCATCCTATGGCTACGTCCATAGAGGGGGGAGCCGTGCTGAGCAGCGCTGACGCTGAGGCTCGCCTGCTTGGTCAGTAGCAATTCCATGGACTGGCAGGTGAGCCAGCGTGTGCGATCGGGGGGCGGGGGAGGCGGGGCAGTGACGTCGCTGGGCCAATAGCCTGCGAAGTGCCCACGTCAACGTAAGGATGTCATGACGTCATGACGCTGCTTCGTGCTGATTGGGTGTTTTTAGCCGACAGCGCCGTGAGAAACAAGCTCTGTTGTCGGCTGAAAATCCCAGCGCCTAAGTACGCCTGCGGACGTGCGCGGGAGCCCCCTCATTGAGGATGACGGGGCTCCTCGAGGAGCGTCAGCGTGGCTCAGCATGGCTCCCCCCTCTATGGACGTAGCCTATGGTGGGGACCTGCTAGGTCATAGACTGATCTATTTAAATCCCAAAGGCGGCAACTATGTTTAAGGAAAGGGTTGGAGGAGACCTATGGGGCAGCCAGAAAATGTCCCTCAGTCTCACTAAGCCACAGAGGTGGGACTCATATCTGTATTTTTTTTTAAAAATTTAAAGCGACTCATGTATGTTATAAAATCATGCCGCAAGAAAGGCAACATGCACTGGCGGCATGATGGTCAAATACATTTAAATTGGCTATCAAACACAGTAGTCAAACCACAGAGTCATGTTGTTGAGAGCAGTAACAGAAAATGCATAACATTCCCCAAACGGGTGATATGTCAGAAATAAACAGATGTTTCTCCTTCCTTTCTTCCTGAACATTGCAGGTGTTTCCCATATGGAAACCAAAGGCTCCCATTATCTCTTGCATGACTAATTTTCATCCTCACGGTATGGGGTTTGGAAACTGGCCAACAGTAATGCTGCGGATTAAAATCTGCAAATCATAAAGAATTGAAATTGTTTATTGCTAAATAGATGAAACTGATTCTGAACCGCACAATATCTGTAGATTTTATTTAAACTTTTCCTGCTTGGCCTTGCAGATTTCTGCAATGCTGATGCTGCATAAAAGTATTTCCTATGGCACACATACATTTGTCATGGCTGGGGAACTGCAACAAGTTGATACTTTAACACAGTGATTACCAAACTTTTTTGTTTGGAGGAACCCTTGAAGTATTTTGAAAAATCTCGGGGAACCCCTATCTGGCTGACAGATATTAGGTTCGACAGGGGTCAGTCACAACATTTCACACCTCACGAGCCACCTCTATTTCCCACCCTATACCCATGTATTTCTCTCCCATCCATCTCATTAACTATCCCACCTCCCGCCTTGCATGTATTTATCCCTTGCATCTCACTCTTACTCCCTCTTTTCCTCACTCACTCCCTCCTGCCCCCCACTCTCTCAATCCACCATACAAAATACATACCAAAAGAAACCCACCCCCAGGGTGGTCCATAGGAGGAACCCCTGAGACTACTTCAAGGAGCCCCATTGTTCCACAGAACCCTTGTTGGGAATCACTGCTTTAACAAAATGATTGGATGTTGCATTGTTTTATGGTAACACTGCGTCATTTGACGCGATGTCACGACCTGACGCCGTGCGAGGTAAAGGGGGGGGGCGCAGGAATGGAGGGAGCACGGCAGAGTTGGGCACAGCAAAATAAGTTTGCCCGCCCCTGTCCTAGGGGACATCCTTCCCCTAGAAGCTCTGAACGCGATTTGGCTGAAAGTGGAATGAAATTTCTCCTCTTCTGTTCCCGTCATCAGTTATGCCGCTGTCATATGATCGTGATGTGTCGGAGGGGCTGGGGCACTCAAATGGTTCTAATCAGTATTTGGAAGACATTTATTTCCTTGAGAATCATCTATCCAACCATTTTTCCAATCATTTGAGAAAATTGCTTCCTTAAATGTATAATCAGAAAATGTGGCTATGTCATAGGCTTTTTAAAGTTCGTTTTCTAGAGGAGATCGCGTCCAGCGCTCCGAACACAATCTGGCGCACAGGGAAATGGAAGAGGACTCCGTCTGTTCGGTTTCCTCAATCACGTTATTGCTCTGAGACGCAGTCACGTGATCGCGATGTTCCCAGAGGGGGCGTGGCACATAATGACATCAATTATTCTTTGTTTGACTTAGTGCAAATTTATTTGCTGCCAGCAAGGACTGCAGCAGATTTCTGCGCAGTGTGTCGATGCGCCTTCTTAAGGGAAAGGGTTAAATGGAATTTATCGGAGTTCAAGTTTTCATTTCGATTGCCCCTCGTATAAATAATATTATAATATGTAGAACATAGTTTCAAATGCAGCAATGTTCACTGGCACGGATTTTCCAACCAAATGATCCTTCTACATAGATGAACAAATGGATGTCATATTCTATTGCCCAAAGCTCATCCTAGGAATTGTTACAGGTTACTATACCCACTGTCTACAACTCCTTGCGTCTGAATTTACAATGATCAAATCCTTTTTATACATCAGGGGAACACGAGGAAACTCTTTAAATATCGCAAGGACTATTGTTAATCCCTTGGTACATTGAACAATAGTGCTGTATGCCATTTAAAACAATGATTAAAGGTCTTATTTTATATGGTCCAATAGGGTCACAAAACTACCTGAACGGCCTCATCGGAGTACTGTATATTGAATTATCCCCTAAATGTGTTATAATGTACATCTATGCATATACTGTAGCTAAATATTCCCATTGGTTACAGGCCTCACAGCAGATTTAAAAGACTTTACAGCTAGCTACAACTGGTGTATATAAAATGCAAGTCAATGTTCATCGTGTGACTATCAACTTCCCTTTTTCAATCTTGAAAAAGGTCCAAAATGGGACCAAATGTTGATCATTTGATGTGATCTCAAAGATTTTGGTATGCTCATCACAAAGTCCACTGGAGTGCTATCCTCATTGTTTACGTTGATATGCAATAACATCAAGAAGAAAAAAGTACACAGGAGTGTACTCAAAATGTAATGCTATAATAATAATAATAATAATTAATAATTGGTCTTTTTATAGTACTTTTCTAGTTAGGTGCAAGGAATATGATAGTGCAGAGTGACTTCCTGACCTGCTAGTCAACTACCATTCACAAATAACATGTAGTCCTAATATGAGCCATAATCTAATAATGGGGAGGGAAAATGGAGGTCCCTATAAAGAACACCTATTCTTGAGCATATAAATAAATATGCAATTGTAGCCATTTGAGAATGAAAATCAGAAATTTCACAGTAGACATGTAACCTACATATTCAGTAGGCTTACGGGTAGAGCAGGCCTTTGGAGCGGGAAGGAAGAGGTGCTGCTGACCATGGTAGCATCCGGAGACACCTTAGGCTGCGTCCATAGAAGAACGTGTTGGCTTCCGCGCTTCTCGGCACAGCGCACGCTTACCTGCAGCAGGAGATATTTCCTGTCCTGCAGGCAGAGGCGACAGGGAGGCGTGTCGGGGGCGTGGCCGTGACGTCACTGAGCTGGTTCGCCCTCGTGACCCGGCGTCACGGGGGAAATACAAACTTGTTTGTAGCGCGAAGCGCCGGTCTCCATGTAGCGCATGTGCACGTGCTAGCGCGCGCACTGTGCACATATGCATTGGCGTCCTAGTGTTTGTTTCGGCGTGAGCATATCCTGCACTATGGACGCAGCCTTACTCTCTATCAGACTGCCCTAGGACTAACAGGATGACGTGATGACATCAGACTAGCGTGTCAGAGTCCCAATGTGGAAGTGAAGTGCAGCATGCACAGAAATGCAGCAAGAAGCAGAGACATAACTTCTAAACATACACGCAGGTACAGGAGCAATCCAAGACGGATTTTTCCCATTTTTTTTAACACAGGTTTGAAACAGGGGGTCATTATTTTCAGCTCCGGGGACCCCCTGCTTCCCTTCCGGAGATACTTACCTCTGAAGGGGCTGCCAGTATCTCTGCAGTTTTCAGCATCCTCATCACATGGGCCATGATGTCACGGCTTCCTATTGGCCCGCAGAGCCCAGGGGCTTTGAAAAGCAGATACACAGTATAGTGAAGTCTGGCGTGGCTGCCGGCGCCCTCTACAGGAGGTAAGTATCTCCAGAAGCAGGGGGTTCCCGGAGATGAGATTAATGGGGTTCAGCTCCGGAGACCCCCCTGCTTCAATTATGTGGGGAATAGCTTTTATAGGTTAAAACATGTAGTTTAATGGCTTTAAAAAGACAAGTATACGTATTTTAGGATCATTTTTTTAGTTCAAAGTTCTATCAGCCGTAATGTACATAATTACTTTTATTAAGAGCCCTAATGTAAGCCCCCTATATGTTATCACAACCTACAGCAAATGTATCATATTTTAAAGTTTGAACATTAACAACAGTTACAACTGGGACTCTGGATGGGGAGTAATTATCACTCATGTTTACTCCATTCTAGCGATAAAGCATTAGATTAAAAGAACACTCTTAAAGCAGCAAAACATGCCTAATCTTTTATGTTTTTTTATTAATTTTTTAACCAGTTCTGTAGTATTAGGTAATAGTGCCATTTTTAATGAGTTTTGAAGCATTCATTGATTTCTATAGCAGGCTTTAACCCACCTCCCAACAGTACAAGATCTTTGTAACACTTTCCTGTTTGTGATAATTTGTTGCCAATGTTCCCAGCAGTTTGAGCTGTAAACTGTAACAATAGGCAATGTTACCTTAGTAATATCAGGACACATTGTAGCTGCTGAGTTACACTGACTGAAGCAGCCATTATGTTAGGCACACAGTCAGGATTTTGATAGATTTATAACAGGAGCACCAAACGATTGCCAGCTTAGGTGAGAGTGTAGAATTATACATTGCCACATGCTTTACATATACAAATAAGAAGAAAAGAAAAAGTTGGAAAGTAATATTGCTGCTTTAAGTGAGGGATGAGTACAGTAGAACACCTCTGGTAAACTTCAGGTTACAAAGGATCATCTCTTAAGCATTATTTAAATATAGTTACACTTGGATATTTGTAAGGGCCTCAATCACATACTGTAGATTTAGCCTATGATATTTCACTCCTACTGTATACATTCCGCCTGATCCTGTGGGACATTACTTTCAAGCTCAGCCTCTCAGCAGAGATTCTAAGTATGGAGCGAAGAATGGGCTGATAAAACCACCAAACAATATACAGTATCAGCGTTGTCTTCATAATATAACATGATTTGTTGGCTCTTGCAAACTGGTGTACTGTATATTATTGTGGATCGCAGAAGCAACAACAGCTGAAGACCTGTATAAAGTAAACCTCCCAGATCCTGCTTAGAGAAGACAAAGCAAATCACTAAGGTGCCCGGTGGATGCCTTGTTAAACCTTGGCCCTTAACCATCCTGCCATGTATGGAAAAAGGATAAAACAGCAGATTAACAAGAGGACCACAGTAACACTACAATGAGGTAAATCCCAAAGCTGAAGCTGAATAATTCATAAACCCCTTTCAGTAAATCATCCACAACAAGGACCTCTCCGGAGCTACAGTACTGCATGATTCAAGCAATGTTCACAATCTTCTAAAAAAAATAATGGAATACCTAAAAATGCATAAACTGTTTAGCAGGGATTCTTAGACATATTTATATCATGGGCCACATCAATGTCAATAATCGTTTGGAGGACCATCATGTCTACTCTTAGCTCAGTTTATTAATATATTTATATATGTACATATACTGTAGTGCCGACGAGAATTCTAAAACAAATCTGGGGCAATCAACAACAAGACCTGGGTACATACTGCAACATTTCAGTGACATTTCTGCAGACAGACTAATGGCCCATCGGATTAACAGCGGGGGTTCCTGACAGTCCCATTCAAACTGAATGGGACTGTCAAGGACCCCTGCTGTGTTAATCTGCAGAAATGTCACTGAAATGTTGCAGCATGTACCCAGCATGTACCTGGATCTTGTTGGTGATAGCCCCAGATTTTCCAAGGCAAGTTTAAGGCAAGTTTTAGAATACTCGTCGGCGCACCTGTACAGCAAAAAAATGATGTCATCTATATGTACATATAGTCTATATTTAGAAAATACTGGGAATGTATTTAAAAAAGTATTCTTTTGTAGTCACAAAAAATTCAGAACTATAGTGAAATCCTGTATAAGGAACATAGTTTGACAAACATGGACATTTACAAATGACCTTATTCAACAAATCACAGCTTAGTGCTTGGAACTATTATTGAAGTGAGTAACAATTGCACATACTAAATGGTTGTAAGGAATCCACTACTGGCTTTGACTTTTGCCTTGCAGACCTGTGCCGTTGCAGGCTTCCTCTGGCAATCTATGGCACAGGTGCTGCCTCTCATTGCAGCTTCTGCCCTGTGCTACTTCATTGGAGGAATTCTCACACACCCTCCTCCTGTGATTGGATCTCCGCCCTTTATATTCTAGGCGTTGGCTCTGAACCAGCGCCGAGCATAACTATTCCTACCTCTATGTTACTGTCTCTGCCACAAACCACCCCAGGCCTCTCTCCTAGCGTTCTTACCTTCCAAGTTCCTGAGTATCCAGAGGCCTGGTCCTGGACGTCTGTGCTGAAGCGTTGTTGCCAGCACTGGCCTGCTGCTATCTCCTTGCAGTGGCCTACCCTGGACGTCTGTGCTGAAGCGTTGATGCCAGCACTGGTACTGCTGCATTCCCTCCTAGCAGTAGCTACCCTTCCTGTCCTGTGGCCTGCCGCTATTCTCCTGTAGTGGCCTATCCTGGACGTCTGTGCTGAAGCGTTGATGCCAGCACTGGTACTGCTGCATTCCCTCCTAGCAGTGGCTACCCTTCCTTTCCTGCGGCCTGCTGCTATCTCCTTGCAGTGGCCTGCCCTGGACGTCTGTGCTGAAGCGTTGATGCCAGCACTGGCCTGCTGCTATTCTCCTGCAGTGGCCTACCCGGGACGTCTGTGCTGAAGCGTTGATGCCAGCACTGGTACTGCTGCATTCCCTCCTAGCAGTGGCTACCCTTCCTTTCCTGCGGCCTGCTGCTATCTCCTTGCAGTGGCCTGCCCTGGACGTCTGTGCTGAAGCGTTGATGCCAGCACTGGCCTGCTGCTATTCTCCTGCAGTGGCCTACCCGGGACGTCTGTGCTGAAGCGTGTTGCCAGCACCGGTACCTGCTGCATTCCCTCCTAGCAGTGGCTACCCTTCCTTTCCTGCGGCTTGCTGCGATCCTCTTGCAGTGACCTGCCTTGGACTTCTGCGCTGAAGCGTTGGTTCTACCCGACGCTGCCCTGCGGTGAACTTCGGCCAGCCTGCTGTCTCCTCCTGCTGAGATCGGCGTCATGGGCCGAGGCCGCTCCTCGCGCAGAAGCCACCCCCGCGCTCACGCTCCTAAGCTGAAGCGGGGAAATCCTGACTACCTGTTGCCGAACTCCTGCTTCCATAACGACGATGCTGCCTTCTCCAATCCTGACCCTGCGATGTACGACTACGAACTGCGCACTCCGGATCAGTCTGCGTGGACTCAGGTCGGTGATTATATAACCCCACCTCAGCCCCGCGGTCCGGTCCCGGTTTGTGGCGAGCATCGGCGTAACAGTATGCTCGGCCCGTTAAAACCGGACCGCGCCGTGGCGGGGGATGGCAATTTTCCAACTGAAGTTATGTCCCGTCCTGCGTATCAGTCCCACTATGAAGGCCAGTATTTGTGTGAAGTAATACCCCTGATGGATGAAATGTTTACCTATGAAGGTTTAACCCCTTTGCAAAGACAATGCTGTTGTGATCTCTTTATTAAGGCTTACTGTATCCTGAGCTTAAAACAGTCTCTAGCCGAATGTATTCGCTCCCCTGATTCCCCTTTAACCTGGGATAATGTGAACCCTATGGAACTGGCCGACGCCCAAGAGGCAATCTATGCCCTGGCCTCATCACTGGACATTCATCTAGTAGAACAGAGCGCCCTCCTCATGTTGGCTCAGTCTCAAGATACACTCCATGTATTTTCCTCAACACTAGACACTCACATAATAGAACAGGATCCCCTCCTTGCCAGCTATGCTGCTGCTTGGCAGATTCTCTGTGCTACCAGTCCTGTTACTAAACCTGTGGGGTTACCTCTCTCTCCTAAGAATGGTCAAACCATTTCTCTGTCGCTGCCCGCTAAGGAAGAAGCTGCCACGCTCCCTAATCCTGAGTTAACCTCCCTAAGTTCTGTCCCTGAGCTTATTTCGGTCTTAACCCCTGCTAGTCTGGCTTATGCGTTCCCCACTGTAAATCCCTGCAGTACCCAGGTCAGTGTGTCTTCCCTAGCACCAGAGAATGAATCCTGTTTGCCCTCTTTTCCTAAACCAAAAATTCTAAGCTCTGTTTCCGAGGTTTTTTCTGTATTAACCCCTGCTAGTCTGCTCTGTGAGGTTCCTACTGCTAACCCTAGTATTCCGCAGTCTAATGATAGGTTCCTAGGGCAAGAGGCAGAACCCCCTATGACCCCACTCTCGGAGACTAGCTTCTATTTCTCTGATTCTCAGGTACAGAGTAATTTAACCCTTGGGGTTTTTCCTATGTTAACCCCTGCAGGTCAGCCCTGTGAACCTTCCTTGGTAGATCCCTTTAGTTCGTCAGTCAGGGACACCTCCTTAGCCTCAGAGGATCAACCCCTTTTGTCCTCTGACTCGGCTAAAATTCTCGGGGCTATGCCCCCTGAACTTTCGGCAATAATACTGGCTCCAGTAAAAAGTATTCTGGAGCCGTTTGTTTCTCTAAACCTGTTCGCAGAATCCCTACTCCTAGGTATTTCACTCACCCCGTCTGCCACTCAGAGAGCTGAGACCCCTGCTTCTGAGCATAGACCCCTTTTCGTGGAATCTGTTGTCGTTTCTGAAGTCCCAGACACTCTTTCCCAAATACCCACTTCAGAGGCCAGCACAGTCGTGGTTGCCCCACTTGCACTGTCTGAGTTCTCCTTTTCCCAAATCCTAGGGTTTAAAGCGAACAGTACATATTATTCTCCTTTCCAAGTGACCCCTTCTGAGATCAGCGTATCTGCTGTTGCTTCCTCAGTACCATTAAAGTTAGGGCCCTTCTTTTTGAATGATCAGGCTTTCAAGTTTGAGACTCCCTTTATCCCTGACTTTGTAAAACTGCAGTCCCTTCTCACTGTAGTTAAAAGTTCTCCAGCAGCCGCTGAGTTAAGCTTTGCCGCTGCCAAATCTTCTGTTATAGAAGCAACCTTGCCTAGCTTACTTCTGTCTGCCCTATCTGTGATGCCTATCACCTTTACTAAAATTTCTGTTTTGCAAGGTATTTCTCCTAGTAAATCTGTGATACCTGCCATTCCTTTAATCAGTTCCAAAACCCCTGTCACTAAGTCTCCCATGGAGTCTGATGCCCTCACTAGGGATTCTCAGGGACCCAATTCTGTAACAAGCAAGATGTCCCTTGTGTCTGTTGGAGAGTTTACCCCAGTTTCTCTCACGGATCATGCCACAGCCTCCGGGATGATTAAAAATGACTTTAAGTCTGGGATGCCCATTCCTGTAATAATACTGTTTCACGCTGATTCGCCCACAGTATTCGGGGTATCCACTACTGACTGTATGTCTACTACCACGCACTCAGGGGTATCGCATTTGGAACGTTGCCTTTTTTCAGAAGATCCCGTCTTTAAAATGGACTTATTTTTCTCTGTGTCTTCCACAATACTTGGGGTACTTGCTATTGACTGTCCTGTCCCAAAACTAGGGTTACCTCTCAAAAAGGTGCCTGGAGCTACCGATGTTAAAGACCCTATGTTTAAAACAGTAACAATTTGCATTGCTTCTCCCACAGTATCATGTGAGACCTGGGTACCTGGGACCTCCACTCCGAAGCCAAGCTCTAGTTCTCTGTCTTCTTTCTCTGTGTTGGAGGCACCCAGCTTTAACCCCAAGACTTTTTTCCCTAAGGTTGATGCACCGCTTAACCGCCTGCCTTGTTTTTTGGATAAAATCTGTTTTCTCACCTTTCAAACAGACTCCTTACTCGCAGGTCTCTGTGCGGTGCCCAAAGTGCCCAATCGGTATGGCAATTGGCCTCTCCCTAAGACGAAGACACCCTTACTGGACCTCGTCGCTTTACCTGAAGCGTCCGTTCCTGTTCTCTATGGGTCCACTATGGGTATAGACATGCCTATTATGTCCTTCGCCAAGGCCACAATTTCAGATTTGATTCTCTCTAAAGATCACAAACCAAAGGAAGCGGATCCCTCTTCAACTGCCAGTACCATGAGTTGCATACACACTGCTACAGACTCTCGCAAATTGCTTGGGATAGCAACCCTGCTTGGTATCAAAAGTACCGCTGCAATAGTGTGTAGTGAACCCTCCCGCCCCATTCCCTTGCTAACCACCACCCGGAATTCCCTGGAAGCTAAAGACTCTCGCAACTTCCTCCGTGCTGATTTCACCAAAGACATTGCCTTCTCTGAAGGTCCCTCTGCCATTTTTGTCCGACAATCTGTCTCCTGTGTCCCGTACTCTTGGACTATTACTATGCACCGGACACCTGGCTACCGTCCTTCCGATGTTCCCATTCCGGAGCCCTCAGGTCCCATTGTCCATGTACTAAGAACTGCAGTACCACCGCTGTCTTTCATGGCACTCGCCAATGTACATCTGGATTGTGGACCTAATTCTCGCCGGAGACACTTCAGGAACAACTCAATGTCTCCCAGACCTATGAATGGTCCTGTTCACCCAGGCTTTTCACCCAGTGGTGGGGGTACTGTAAGGAATCCCAACAAACTATGGGCTTTCAACGCCACCTCTCGCCTAAGGAGGTTTAGGAACAATTCCATGTCCCCCAAATCTGTGATGGATCTTGTTCGTCCGGAGGTCTCACCTGAAGGGGGGGGTACTGTAAGGAATCCACTACTGGCTTTGACTTTTGCCTTGCAGACCTGTGCAGTTGCAGGCTTCCTCTGGCAATCTATGGCACAGGTGCTGCCTCTCATTGCAGCTTCTGCCCTGTGCTACTTCATTGGAGGAATTCTCACACACCCTCCTCCTGTGATTGGATCTCCGCCCTTTATATTCTAGGCGTTGGCTCTGAACCAGCGCCGAGCATAACTATTCCTACCTCTATGTTACTGTCTCTGCCACAAACCACCCCAGGCCTCTCTCCTAGCGTTCTTACCTTCCAAGTTCCTGAGTATCCAGAGGCCTGGTCCTGGACGTCTGTGCTGAAGCGTTGTTGCCAGCACTGGCCTGCTGCTATCTCCTTGCAGTGGCCTACCCTGGACGTCTGTGCTGAAGCGTTGATGCCAGCACTGGTACTGCTGCATTCCCTCCTAGCAGTAGCTACCCTTCCTGTCCTGTGGCCTGCCGCTATTCTCCTGTAGTGGCCTATCCTGGACGTCTGTGCTGAAGCGTTGATGCCAGCACTGGTACTGCTGCATTCCCTCCTAGCAGTGGCTACCCTTCCTTTCCTGCGGCCTGCTGCTATCTCCTTGCAGTGGCCTGCCCTGGACGTCTGTGCTGAAGCGTTGATGCCAGCACTGGCCTGCTGCTATTCTCCTGCAGTGGCCTACCCGGGACGTCTGTGCTGAAGCGTTGATGCCAGCACTGGTACTGCTGCATTCCCTCCTAGCAGTGGCTACCCTTCCTTTCCTGCGGCTTGCTGCGATCCTCTTGCAGTGACCTGCCTTGGACTTCTGCGCTGAAGCGTTGGTTCTACCCGACGCTGCCCTGCGGTGAACTTCGGCCAGCCTGCTGTCTCCTCCTGCTGAGATCGGCGTCATGGGCCGAGGCCGCTCCTCGCGCAGAAGCCACCCCCGCGCTCACGCTCCTAAGCTGAAGCGGGGAAATCCTGACTACCTGTTGCCGAACTCCTGCTTCCATAACGACGATGCTGCCTTCTCCAATCCTGACCCTGCGATGTACGACTACGAACTGCGCACTCCGGATCAGTCTGCGTGGACTCAGGTCGGTGATTATATAACCCCACCTCAGCCCCGCGGTCCGGTCCCGGTTTGTGGCGAGCATCGGCGTAACAATGGTTTGGGCAGTTTAATAATTTTTCTGTTTTTATTGTGTATCTTTATTAAAAATAAAACTGGGACGTGGCCAACTGCTGAACAGAGTGAACGTGCAGCTGCTATGCTCCGGGCCAATCTCCAGCACATACATTATTTACCCCTATAAAAATGTGGGTAAACAACTAAAAATGCTAAAAATCGGGTGCCCAGAAGCTGAGGATCACACACACAGCTGCATTATCTGCAGAGAAAGGAGAAAAGCCATCTGCTTGGGTCCCCACGAGGTCCCTGATCTGTAAAATCAAAATGGTGTGTTGAAGTATCAAGCCTAGCCGATCAGAACATAAGAGTCCGGTCTCAGGAGAGAAGTGTGGTGGCTGAGAGGTAGTGAGGGCCGGTGGATACCAGGACCCGCTATCGGAGTCGGGGTGAAGCGGAGTGTAAGGACTGCAGAATCTTGTTGAGAGATTGTGGGACTTGGGTCAGGGACAGACTGGCCGGGGGGCATGGAAGGAAATTTCTGTTGCTTCCGGCCAGCAGGTAGTGCAGCAGAACCAAGCAGCTCCTCCTCTCCTGGGCTGTCTGCAGTGTATAAGTATAAGTCCTCCTCTCCTGGGCTGGTAATGATAAATGTGTATGTGTGTGTCTATATGTATATGATGTATACTGTAGATGGTGTGTGTTGCATGGATGGTGTGTCTGTGTGTATATATATGATGCATGGATGGTGTGTGTATGCAGTTGCAGATTTAAAATGTTGCCACCCATAGGCACTTACCCTGGACCTCCTCTTTTTCACGCCGCCCTCCTCCTTCAGCGTCGCGGCATCAAATGATGTTTTAACGTCACGTGACAAAGCATTTCCATGACACCATGGGACATCACGTTTTCATGGCACTGCGTCGCCATGAGACATTGCAGCATCATTTGAAAATGCGATGCTGAAGAAGGCGGCACGAAGAAGAAAGTAAGAGACCTTTACAGCGGCCCAATGCTCTCCCCCGGCAATCAGTGAGGAAGAGAGCGGGCATCTCTGCAAAGATCTCCCCAAACTAGTCTGCTTCAAGGCCTGTTTTGTTTCCCATCAAATTTGCTGCAAAGCCTTATTCAAGACTATTGGGTCTGTGTGTCACACCACACATCCATACAAGTTGACGAAACCAACGGAGCTATCAGGGCTACTTCCGGGTTGTGACGTCACGGACCAAAGATCGCGAGATCTAGATGGTGAGAGTGAGCATTGTCATTGATGGAGTTCCATTAACAGTGTACACAGTGTGCATTGTGAGAGACTCCACGTATCACCAGCCCCTTTGTTGGAGTTAAAAGATAGGATTTTATCCTGACATGCTTGATTATTTCTGCTGCATTGTAAGTAGCCATTTTTCTTGCACTTCTATTGAGATATAAAACGTTACTTCACTATATTGGTATTTTTTTCCCTTATCGGTCATACCTCGTCCAGGGATTCTTTCAAGGACACTCATTGCTATTTTTCCCACAGGTGTTATTTATCCATTCACCTGTTGTCACTGATTTGCGCCATTTGTATTTTGCATCCTGTGTATATTTTCTGGTATTGTGTACATCCATTACATTGTGGCAGCACTCATTGACACCATTGTATTGACAGAAACCAGGGGATGGTAACAAATTCCATATATAGGTCTCCAAGGATACTGAACAGTTTCTATCCTGTTTAGGCTGGAAAGTGCAGCCTCAGAATGCATGCACTCCATCCCACAGTTTGGCAAGTGCTGGAACTGAGGGGTGAGGGATCCAGACCAGAGTTTGTCTGCTGCCTGATTTCTGTCACCTGTCCTGCTAGATGGAAATCAGGTATGTAAGGCTGATTTCCTGGTTCCTCTCCCCTCTCCCCAAGAGACTGGAGGCAGGAAGGCTGCTGGAAGCAGAGAGGGGAAAAGCCTCTCCCCAAACAGGTTAAATCATTTTGTACCTTTATCAAATTGCAAAGTTCCTTATTTTTGTTTGTTGGAAGCGGATAAGCCGCCCCAATCCCAGTCAGGGTAAACCTCAGTTAAATTATTGTTCAGGTGAGCAAGCTTTTGTTTTGCTTGTGTTTCTTTTGTATGCAGTGTGGCAGTCTCAGTGCCTGGGACTGAATAAACCAGGCAGTAGCCTGTTTAAAGGAACAGCACGTTACACCTCGTCATTTAACCTACCCTAAAAGACCGTGTTCTAATAGTCCTGGTACAGACGGCGAAGCCCCGGAGTAAGCCGTTTGTCACATATGGTGGAGAATGCGGGCAGAACACTAAAAGGTCTGTGGGTAAAAGAACTTTTAAAAAAAAAAAAAAAAAAAGAGAGGTTTTTTTTCTCTTTTTTTTTCTCTTTTTTTCCCCCCCCGAACAAGATGGATGATGTGGTGAGTGCGTTGGTACGCAATGTCGCTGCCCAGAAAGAGACGAATGAAACCCAGCAACAGGCGAATGCAGCCCTGCTAAGCGCGAATACAAACCAGCAACAGACGAATGCAGCCCTGCAAAGTGCGAATGCAAACCAGCAACAGACAAATGCAAACCAGCAACAGGCGAATGCAGCCCTGCAAAGCGCGAATGCAACCCAGCAACAGCTGCTAACAGCCCTGCAAAACGCAAATGCAACCCAGCAAGAGACAACCCGCTTGCTGAGAGAGGAGCAACAACGGTTCGCCCAGGGCTTACAGCAGGAACTCGAGATCCTGAGAGAGACTATCATTAAGACCCCACTGGCAGACGCAGCCCCAGGCCCCAAAATGACCAGGGCAAGCCACTACCTTCAGAATATGGGGCCCTCGGATGATGTTGAAACCTATCTTCTCACTTTTGAACACATGGCACAGAGAGAGGGTTGGCCAGAAGCTGAGTGGGCCATTTCTTAAGCGGCGAACCCCAGAAGGCTTATTTTGATCTAGAGCAAGCCGAAGCTAACGTCTATGCAAAATTGAAGTTCGAGATCCTCGCCTGCCTCGGCGTAACCACGGCTGTTCGTGCCCAAAGGTTCCACGCATGGTCCTTCACGTTGGATAAAGCCACCTGAAGCCAGATGTATGACCTCATCCACCTCGCTCGGAAGTGGCTACAACCCGAGATCAACTCAGCAAGCCACATCGTGGAACGGTTGGTCATGGACCAGTTCTTGAGGAAACTTACCTCTGCCCTACGCCGTTGGGTCAGTCAGAGTGACCCCCACAATGCAGATGAGCTGGTGACCCTTGTAGAAAGGTACAATGCAGCAGAAGAGCACCCGCAACCCGTAGTCATGGAGCATCCCCACTACTCAAGGTTCCAGGACTCTTCCAGAGACGGTAAAAGGGTACCAGGGTTAAGGGGGGCTGAAGAGCGACGACCGCCTTCACAAAGCACCAGCGGCTCGCATACTAAGGGCAACAGCCAACATGGGGAGCCGAAAAAAGGCTCTAAGTGGGACACAGACTATGTACCTAAATATGTCAATTGTTATGAGAGGGGCCACACCGCGAAAGTCTGCCCACTAAATGCTGAACCAATGCAATGAAACAGCGTTGAACCTTATTCGTTGTGGTCCCAATGTATGGGCCCTAGCCCAGAGGACCCCTTGAATAACCATCTCTGGGCATTTGTAAAGGTAAATGGTAAGAGGGTTCGGGCACTTCTTGACTCTGGGAGTATGGTTACACTATTGTCCGAATACCTGTTGCCCATTGGGAAAAAACAGGTAAACAGTTCACAAAGAGTGGCAATTTGTTGTATACATGGGGATAATCACAAATATTCCACTGTTGATGTTCTTATTGAAACAGAGTTTGGTTCTTTAGATTTCAAAGTGGGTATAGTACCCAAACTGGCACATGATGTGTTAATAGGGACCGACTTTCCCCATTTTCTAAAAATGTGGTCCTCCGCTAAGAATAGCGCCCAGAGTTCAATAGCGGACCATAAAGAAGTAACAGAAGAAACCAATCCTTTCCCTTTTTCAGAAATGAAGGTTGATGAGGGCCCATATAAAAAGGGGAAAGAGGAAGAGTGCTGTAAAATTCCCTTTCCCATGGCTACCTTGGTAGGGAATACCTCAAATCAAGATGTTGAACAGGCGCTTACCACCCCAGAACAGGGTACGACCTTCGCTGACCTAGAGGTCAGTCCTGGGAGTTTTAAGAAGGCCCAGTGGGAAGACCCCACATTAACCGAAGCAAGGGGGAATATACGGGACCAGAATAGTACCCCTAGCCAACCAGATATGTCACTTGCCTACCCCTACTTCGAGGTAGAAAATGAACTAGTATATCAGGTTGATAGGAGGAAATCCATTATAACTAAACAATTGTTGGTACCACGGACATTCCGTAATGTAGTATTAAACCTCGCACATAGTTACCCATTGGGGGGACACCTAGGGGTGGAAAAGACAAAAGAAAAGATTCTCCGAAGCTTCTATTGGCCTGGGGTTCTGGCAGAAATGACAAATTATTTCTCCTCATGCCCAGAATATCGGATCACCGCCCCGTTCAAAGCGTATCGTAGCCCATTGGTACCCCTTCCCATAATAGATGTACCATTTGACCGGATTACTATGGATCTAGTAGGACCCCTAATAACGTCTGCTAGGGGACATCAGCATATATTGGTAATATTAGATTATGCCACCCGACATCCGTAGGCAGTTCCCCTACGTAGCACCTCTGCTAAAAACATAGCAAAAGAGTTAATATTTCTGTTTACCCGGGTCGGAATTCCTAAAGAGATCTTAACTGACCAGGGAACACCATTTATGTCCCAAGTAACAAAAGAGTCATGTAAACTCCTAAAAATCAAGCATCTCAGAACCTCAGTCTATCATCCACAAACAGATGGTTTAGTGGAACGGTTCAATAAAACCTTAAAGAGCATGTTACGCCGGGCGGTCGATAAGGATGGGAAAAACTGGGATTGTTTGTTACCATACCTGTTATTTGCCATTAGGGAGGTTCCCCAATCATCCACAGGCTTCTCCCCGTTTGAACTATTGTATGACCGACAACCAAGGGGCTTACTAGATATAGCCAAATATTGCCCAGATGCAGGACCGCATAGCTGTAGTCCTACCTATAGTGAGGGAACACATGGAAAAAGCTCAAGAGGCACAGAGGAATACATATAATAAGGGTGCTAGGGTCAGAATTTTTTATCCAGGCGACAGGGTGCTAGTTCTGGTTCCCACCGTAGAGTAAATTCCTTGCTAAGTGGCATGGGCCATATGAGGTCTTGGAAAGAGTGGGAGAAGTTAATTACAAGGTGAGACAGCCAGGTAGGAGGAAACCTGAGCAAATCTACCATGTAAACCTACTTAAGCCCTGGAAAGATAGAGAGGTCTTGTTAACCCTAGTACCCCCAGGTCCGTCAGAGAATCGAGAAACTGACCCAGAGGTTAGCATAGCTGAAACCCTGTCCGTTCATCAGAAACGAGAGGTCCAGAACCTAGTGAGAAGAAACAAAGAAGTCTTCTCTACAAAGCCAGGTAGAACTAGGGTAATTGAACATGACCTAGTCTCTGAACCGGGGGTCCGAGTTAACCTTAAACCATACCGAATCCCAGAGGCCAAAAGGGAGGCTATAAATTTAGAGGTTAAAAAAATGCTAAAACTAGGTGTAATTGAAGAATCCCAAATGGGTGGAACAGCCCTATAGTTTTAGTCCCAAAACCAGACGGTAAAACAAGGTTTTGCAATGACTACCGTAAACTAAACGCTGTGTCAAAATGTGATACTTATCCTATGCCCAGGGTTGATGAACTGGTAGAGAGACTGGGCAAAGCCCGATATCTCACGACCCTAGACCTAACAAAAGGGTACTGGCAGGTTCCCCTCACAGAAACGGCAAAAGAAAAGACAGCCTTCTCAACCCCAGACGGCCTCTTTCAGTATAGGGTGCTGCCTTTTGGCTTACATGGAGCTCCCGCCACATTCCAAAGAATGATGGCTAAAATTTTAAAGCCACATGCTCGGTATGCCGCCGCCTACCTAGATGATGTGGTAATCCATAGTGAAGATTGGCAATCCCACCTTCCAAAAGGTCCAAGCTGTGCTTGACGCAGTTCGGTCTGCTGGACTAACTGCTAACCCCGCTAAATGCACTATTGGTCTGGAGGAGGCCAAGTATCTGGGGTATTCTATTGGCAGAGGTTTACTCAAACCCCAAACACTCAAAGTAGAGGCGATACAAAATTGGCCAAGGCCAGTTACAAAAAAACAAGTAAGGACCTTTTTGGGATTAATTGGCTACTATAGAATAACCGACCTCACAAAAGCAAGAGGGCCGCTAATGGTAAAGTGGTCCCCCGAAACCGAACAGGCCTTTAAAAGCCTGAAAGAAGCTCTCTGTGCCCAACCAGTGTTGGTCACACCTGACTTCTCTAACGAGTTTTTAGTCCAAACCGACGCATCTGAGGTAGGGCTGGGCGCTGTACTCTCCCAGGAGTCTCAAGGTGAGGAGCACCCCATCCTTGATTTAAGTAGGAAACTAAATCCCCAGGAGAAAAATTACTCCATAGTCGAGAAATAGTGTCTCGCAATAAAGTGGGCTGTAGAGACGCTCAAATACTATCTGTTGGGGAGAAAATTCCGGTTGGTCACAGATCATGCACCCCTCACCTGGATGTGTCAAAACAGAGAGAAGAATGCTAGAGTGACCAGGTGGTTCCTAAGCCTACAACCCTTTAAATTTTCTGTGGAGCACAGGTCAGGGCACAAACACGGCAATGCTGATGGGTTGTCAAGGATGCACTCCCTAATATCCATGGTCGCTCATCCCTCGAGGTCTGAGCTGGGGGGGAGGATATGTGACAGAAACCAGGGGATGGTAATAAATTCCATATATAGGGCTCCCAGGATACTGAACAGTTTCTATCCTGTTTAGGCTGGGAAGTGCAGCCTCAGAATGCATGCATTCCATCCCACAGTTTGGCAAGTGCTGGAACTGAGGGGTGAGGGATCCAGACCAAAGTTTGTCTGCTGCCTGATTTCTGTCACCTGTCCTGCTAGGTAGAAATCCGGTATGTAAGGCTGATTTCCTGGTTCCTCTCCCCAAGAGACTGGAGGCAGGAAGGCTGCTGGAAGCAGAGAGGAGAAAAGCCTCTCCCCAAACAGGTTAAATCATTTTGTACCTTTATCAAATTGCAAAGTTCCTTATTTTTGTTTGTTGGAAGTGGATAAGCCGCCCCAATCCCAGTCAGGGTAAACCTCAGTTAAATTATTGCTCAGGTGAGCAAGCTTTTGTTTTGCTTGTGTTTCTTTTGTATGCAGTGTGGCAGTCTCAGTGCCTGAGACTGAATAAACCAGGCAGTAGCCTGTTTAAAGGAACAGCACGTTACGCCTCGTCATTTAATCTACCCTAAAAGACCGTGTTCTAACAGTCCTGGACAGACGGCGGAGCCCCGGAGTAAGCCGTTTGTCACAATATATAAGAAAAGCGCCCGATCCTGGTGCAATAACGTTAAAAAGATCAATTTAATAAGCCGAGATTCACAAATTTTCACTCACAAACAAATGTATACAAAAGGCGTGTTATGAGTAAATACTCATGCTCCGATCAGTGACTGTATTATTTATTTATTAATAAAATATTTTACCAGGAAGTAATACATGTATCTCCGCTGTTGTCTCCTCTATCGTCCGAGCTGCCCGCCACGAGTCTCTGTACAAGCATGAACTTGCGACGTCAGTCCTTGGTGGAAATTTGCTCCAACAACACACCACGTGTGTGTGGTTCCGGGTGGGGAATGAATTCCATGTGGCAACGGTTGAATCAATGCGGACCTCTTACAGTCTATTGCGGATCAGCGCCAAGACATTTAGATCACATGTAGTCCTACGCATTTCATCAGAATACTGACTTCATCAGGGAATGGATTGTGGGTAAACTGACCTAGTATATATACCGACAGGCCAATTAATTATAGAGATTGGCTAGAAACCATGTGTATGATATATACCTAATGAATGCATATGGCTAAAATACCCAAAGTTATAATGATACAATGTAGGTATAATTGATATTTGCATATATAAATCAACACAAAATGAACAAAAAATACTAGAAAATATATAAAAATTATTACACATATATATACAATAAATTGTACCAATTAAATAAAATATCAACTGTAGACATGAACTGTTAAAATATATATTTCTTAAACATTATATAATTAGAAATTCTAAATGTCAAATCTGGCTTGTTATGCAGGATGGTATATATTAATCAACTTATCATGATGATATCCTTAAGGGAAAGAAAGAAAAATTAGGGAGAAATTGATCCATATTAAGCTGTATGCTCAAACAAGGGGAAATGCCCTTGATTGAATAATATCAAAAGCTATACTATTATCAAATGATGGATAGATCAATCATAATCAAAGAGATCATCCATCATTTTCTAATTTATGTGAATATAATGTGAAGTGATATGAATGTGATAATTCTATATTGTACTTAAAAGTGTCTAGAAAAAGGAAATTGCAGCTACACTGGCGACACACTTTATTCGAGCTCGGCTAGTCCCACGAATTCGGGTATACTCGGGTGTATTGAGGTTTGTGACTGTTTTCTGCCCGAGTGCATTTCGTTATTTTCCAGGCAGGGATTGAAGCATTTTATTCCCACTGGCTGCAATACTGCACAGTATATATATATATATATATATATATATATATATATACTGCATTACAATTCATGAATTTATGCCATCTGGTAGACACGCGAAGCATTGCAGCCTATTAAATCCCAATCATTATCATTTAACAGATCAGCCGCCCGTCAGCCAGGCATGAACCATGGCTGGGAAGGCAAACGCAACGGGGCTTGTCAGAGGTGAGGAGCGGCGCATTCCAGGTATCTGCCAGGTACATACTGGGTATTTGCTCGAATAAAGTGTGTCGCAGCAGTATAGCGCAATTTTTTGGAAAAAGATACACAACTTAGGGACATACAAAGAGATTTCATTCTAAAGGCCATTCAATTCATATTGGAACATAATTATTTTCCTTTTGAAAATGTGTGTTGGAGGTGCAGAGCCCTTCTCGTTCTCCTTGATGGCGCAGGAGCTATTACGCTTCTACGAGGATGTAAGTCGTAGTATGGAGAAGTTCTATCGAGCTTCTTCCATACCATCCAAGAGATCTGATGGAGAGGAATCTGCAGCTGCGGAGGATCCTTGCGGGGAGATAGCTGTGCCTTCTTCCGGACAGAAGAGTGGTGTGGGAGCGACTGCTGCAGAGGTACCGGCTGGTACTTCTCCTGTTCCTGCTCCAGAGGTCAACTCATTATTGCTGGTGGTTCCAGAAATCGACTTGTCCTTGGTGGTGAGCGGCGCTGATACTAACCCGTTCGTGCTGCGGTGCAAAGCACTCAAACAGGCCAGAGAGCTTGCAGCGGTGGAAGTTGACACAGAGACTCTGGATCCAGGACGCACCCCGCCCAGTAAGGAGGATGTCGCTAAACTGCTGTCGGCAATCGGCCGAGGCCGCACTAAGGTACAAGTGAGACCGGGACATTCTTCTATTTCCGTCATTAAGGTTGAGAGCCAGTACACTTTGGCTGCTCCGGTAATGGAGATGGCAGTTTCTGCTAGTATTAAGGACAATGTTGTGCCGGCCCAATCTGGTGATGCTATGCCTAATGTTGTACCTGTGCCCAGAAATGTGTTTTTGGGGTTAGGAGGGGAATGTAAGCCCTTAGCACCCAGACCACCGTCAACCATAGTGCCAGTATATCCAAAATGTATTGATACCAAGGTACAGTATGTAATGATGCAATGCCTAAAAATACTGTGGGGAATGTATTGTTGCAATGGTGGGACCCAATGTTTCAGAGTTACGTGCCACATATGGACTGGACCAGGTTTGTGCTTGTGCAGGTAAAGAGAGTGTTTGTGTAGAGAGTTGGTGGGAGGTAGGAGAATACACCCCTGAGCAAGAAGCAGAGATCATGCGCAACCGAAGTAAAGATATTGGAATGGGGTTAGGCTTTTCTCCAGGCTTGGAAGAAGCAGGTTTGAGGATGTCCATGACGAACCTTTATTCTGGGTTCCGCCAGGGCAGGCTTGTGGTCAGACTCTAATTAAAAATAGTAGAGCTGATCGTATAATTATTCAGAGGTACAGGAAGCCCCATGGCTATAATTTTCCTTACTTGCCAGAGCCACTCATGAGGAAGGTATAGGAACATAGGGAAGAATGGGTCAGGGATGCAGTGCTAGATTATATGGGTCCAAAGTGCAGCAGTCAGACACACTACACAGAGGCTAGAGCAGGCTATCTAACCAGGGTATGGCATGTAGGCCGCAACATCTATATCAGGGGTAGGCAACCTGCAGCTCTTTCCGCTCCTACTTGCGGCTCTCTGCAGGTTGCCGACCCAGCATCTCCCCAGTTGCTTGCCTGCCTCTCTTCTGTACTGTCCCATGCTGGGCTCTCGTGACAGAAGTGCGTGTCGCAATTTCCGGCACGAGCCAACGTCACAGCTGGGGAGATGTTGGGTCTAGCAACAAAAGGCCGGGCCAGCACCGCCCCCACCAGCCACCAGCAGGATAATGAGGGAGAGAGGCAGCAGCTGGGCGTCGGCAACCTGCAGAGAGCCACCCCCCCCTGTAGCCACCGGCAGGACAGTCAGGGAGAGAGGCCCAATGTAAGTGTATACATGTTTGCGTGTGTGTGTATGTATGTATGTACTGTATGTATATATATACTGTGTATATATATTTGTGTATTTGTGGGGGTAGTATGTGTGTGTGTGTGTAGTTGGGGGGATCATATATGTATATTTGGGGGGGAGGTTGTATAGGTTTTTCTGGGGAGGATAGTGTATGTATTGTGGCAAACGCTCCCTTTAGGCCTGGGACATAGCAGGTTCAGCCGCTCTGAGCCGCGCTCCTGCTCTGTCTCGCCTGCTCAGAATGGTGCTTTTTTCTGTCCTGGCAGGCGAGGCAGTGAGCGCGCTCTGGGGGCGGGGCGGAGGTGGAGCAGAGGCGGAGGCATGTTAGGAGGCGGAGCTTGAGGCGAGGCTAGTCCCTCGCTCCCGTTGGATGTGAGCGGTCATGTGACCGCTCCTCCGCTTCCCCGAACGGCAAATGTTAAACTTGCCTGTCTCGGCAAATTTTCTGAGCCTCCGCACGCATGCGGAAGGGGATACTATAGCCGCGCTGATGACAGATGCAGGGGGTTAGTGCATCTTCTCAGCCCGGCTCAGCGAGGCTGAACCTACTATGTCCCAGGCCTTAGGCCTGGGACATAGTAAACACTTTGGTGTTGCTGCTCGCTGTTGCTTGCTGCCGCTCGCTCTACCAGGAGCTTTTTTGCTGTCCTGGCAGATGAGACAGCAAGCGCGCTTGAGAGGCGGGTATCACTGTGTGTGTGTCACTTGGTAGCTGTCAGTGTGTGTGTGTGTCTGTGTGTTTGTGTGTCACTGGGGAATGTGTGTGTGTGTGTGTGTGTGTGTGTGTGTGTGTGTGTGTGTGTGTGTGTGTGTGTGTGTGTGTGTGTGTGTGTGTGTATGTATATTATATAATATTTTAAAAAATTTTAAAAAAGAAGACGTGAGAATAAATTATTTATTAACATTGTGCAACTTTGATAAATATATTCACACACACACATCACACACACACATCACACACACACACACACACATACACACACACACACACACACACACACACACACACACACACACACACACACACACACACATCACAGATACATACACACACATCACATCACACATACATCACACACACACACCTCTGTGCTGCCTCTGTCTGGTGGCTCTGTAGTTACAATGCAGTTACAATGCCAGACTGGCTGCAACCCCATTGGATGGGAGTGGTCACGTGACCGCTCCTCCGCTTCCCCGAGAGGCAAATTTCAAACTTGCCTGTCTCGGGGAAGTTTCTCCGCCTCCGCACGCATCAGAACGCATGCGTAGGGAGAAACTATAGCCGCGCTGATTACAGATGCAGGGGCTTTGTGCATCTGTTCAGCGCGGCTCAGCCCGCCTCAGCGACGCTGATTTCACTATGTCCTGTGCCTTATGTAGCGCTGCCGCTTGCCCAGGCTCTTCCTGACAGTCTTCTAGGGTTTCTTTTGTATAAAAGGGGGACAAACACGTGTATACACACAAGGGGCACTGAGCCCTCAACCTTCAGCAGTTTATTTCTCCATTAGTGACACTACACATTTTTAAACACCGTCAGTTTAAGTCAAAACAAACTCATAAAAACAGCATCTACTCCTGCCAGGAGTCTAACTCACATGCATATCCCTATCTGTAATATTGGCTGTCTAAGCCAGTTCAAACAATACAGACCGGTGCCTAAAGAGTCCAATGGGAATAGTTACAGTCCAATGGTAATGAAGTCTCAAGAGGTGGAAATCTAATCTTGCACTTCCCAGCTCCACAGCAAGATGTTATACCGTGCATGTGATGCAAAGAGAGAAAAGACAAGAGAAAACCATCATAGTGCAACACTGCTAAAATGATAATACATACAAGACAAACAGGACAGGACAAACACTAGACAAACACAAGCAAGGCTGACAAATAATAAGAGTTAATTTAATACACACAATAAAAAGACCACTGCAGATGATGGATCCGGTGGGTAAAACCGGAATCCTACTTACAGAACTGCCACAGAATACACGCAGAGATAAATGGTGAAAAGTGATCGGCTACAGCCTCAGGTAGACACGTGGCATCCAGGGGTTGCTCCAAACGGTGTCCTTTACTCCGCGACCGGATGTGCGTCCCCGGGGGTGGGTCTGGAGCTCTCCAAGCACTGCCTGCCACTCCGTGGCCGGAAACACGTCACTGGGGGCGGGTCAAAGCACCGAAACCCCCCTTCTCTTGATGTAATTCTGCGATAGCGCTCCTGCAAGTCCTCTGCCTTACTCCAAGGTATAACTTAAATAAACTGCCCAACGCATTTCGTGCGCATGCGCACTTCTTCAGGGCTCCTGCACATGTAACTATTCCCATTGGACTCTTTAGGCGCCGGTCTGTAATGTTTGTTTTGTGCTTTTTACTAACTGTGTCTTAGGGTTAGTATCACTTGGCAGCCTGGCCTATTATATTTAGGTATTGTGTAGGGTTACACATTATTATTTTTATAATTCACACTCACTGGTTTATTAATTGTTTAGTCTTATAGCTCTATATACACCATTCCTTTTTTCTTGTCTAAGCCAGTTACCAACTTAAAATAACACACAGAGATAACATTGAGTCCTTAACTGTGGGATGGGGACAGCGTCCCATAACGGTCCCCATTAGACGCTGCAACACGTATGGGGGCCGTCTACCCTGAACTGGATACTGGGGAGCAAGAGTTTCCTCCCCGCCTCCAGGCTCTAAGAGAGAGACTGGAGCAGCAAACCTCACTGCAATATATTCCTGTTCCTTAATTAGGAGAGCAGGTGAGGGAAACCAGAACCATTGTAAAGTCTGGTATGGATTTCCTATCCACCAGCCTTAGTGACTGTGAATCTGTGGAGCGGAGCACTTCCATACTAAGTCTGCACTTTCTTCTATAAATCAAACCGAAAGCTTCCCTCTATCCTGGGACTATGTCACAGTATGTACTGTGTATTTGTAAATGACACGGTTTTGCACAGCAGCGTCCAACTTGTCTCATTATTAGTAGCCCTTTGCGGGCATCGGCCGGCATTCTATTTCTTCGGGATCAATATCCTGGCACTGTACGCGGACTAACCCAAGTGATTTAGAAGGCGCTAAGACACAGTATAGTGAATACACACAAAAATATGTAAGATGTTCCAAAAATTCTTCTCAACCTTCACAGGGAAGTTTGTACGAATTCCCTCATAAGCAGTAGTAGATATCCAAATTGTGAAGGGAGCGATATTCAGGAACACCCCAAAAAAAGAGAAACACAATAATAGTGTAATAAATTCACACAATGATGTCTTATTAAAATCTTGGCTCGTATGAATCTTCTACTTACAAGAAGTAAGTGAAGAGTCAGCGTTTAGCAGGATAATGGAGAATCAGCATTGATCAGGAAAGCAGGATTGGATACGTTCTTGTTCATAGTTGTGGTCATGTAAAAAATATCAAGGGAAGACCATAGTGTGGACCAATTGGCACAGGTTTATAAAGTAAAAAACATAAGAAATGTACTCACAATATGTACATCAAGTGTAGACACATAAAGGTATCTTTTGCGGCGGGGGGAGAGTCTGGTCTTTCGGTTTGACAGATCGAGGAGGTTTCAAACCGAAAGACCAGACTCTCACCCCGCCGCAAAAGATACCTTTATGTGTCTACACTTGATGTACATATTGTGAGTACATTTCTTATGTTTTTTACTTTATAAACCTGTGCCAATTGGTCCACACTATAGTCTTCCCTTGATATTTTTTACATGACCACAACTATGAACAAGAACGTATCCAATCCTGCTTTCCTGATCAATGCGGATTCTCCATTATCCTGCTAAACGCTGACTCTTCACTTACTTCTTGTAAGTAGAAGATTCATACGAGCCAAGATTTTAATAAGACATCATTGTGTGAATTTATTACACTATTATTGTGTTTCTCTTTTTTTGGGGTGTTCCTGAATATCGCTCCCTTCACAATTTGGATATCTACTACTGTACGCTGACTGCCACCTCTGGGCAGACTGGATCTGAGTTAGCTAAGAACTTCCGATTGGCCCGATCTGACTATGCCCTAAAGTTCCTATGTAAGGAACCCCTTTTGGGTAAAGGCTTCCTTGTATCTGAACAAATGGGTTAATCACGGCCATTGCTACAAACTCGATTCCTTAACTATAAAACAACAACCGGGGACAGATCAATCTAAGCACACATATCTATACACGGGAACATATTTACATTATTAACAGTGAGGCTCCTTCAACTGTCCTTCCCAGACATCTAAGTTCTAGAACATTCAGAGGAGCTACATTTACTCTGATGGTAATGTCACAAGTAAGCAGACATAAAGTTGGTGGGCTTCTTGTCTTGCCAAGTCACTCAATAGCATGTGATGGGACAGAGGCATAACCCTGTGGGAGCACACACAGTTGGCAAATAAAGGCTGTTAACCCCTTACACTAACTAGTAGTTCCCATAGGGGGGGGGACTACACTAACACAAATCTCAGATATGTATTTGTTTGTAAATAATTGCAGTGATATAAGATCTGCCTCAATATTAGTTTGGTTGGTCAAAATGTTGCACAATCCTTAACCCCTGACAATTGGTCATATCCAGGTGTTAGTGATGTCATCATAGAAAGTTGGCACAGAGAATAGTCAAGTTTGTATGCATACATGGGATTGAAAAGGAGTGAATACATGGAGTAATGTGGCTGAGGTTACCAGCAGAAAGTATAGGTTGATATGTAAACGCAAGCATGTCAGCTGCACGTTGTTTTTATTGAAAAGGCCTAATGAACAGTCATTTTGAAAACCCTCACAGCTACATTGGAAATTGACAGCATTTCCGCCGGCTCTACTTGAAAATGGTAGCACAGCAAAAGTGGCATTGTTTTTTAGATGTATGTTTGCAAGTTTAATTAATCAAAACATCATGAACTGCGCTATAGCTTCTATAACATTTTACCCACTGCAGTCGCAAAACACAAATAAATGCAAATCTTTAATGTGTACCGTTTTTTAAATTCTTTTTTTGTATGTATTATTTCTTCATTCTGACTGCTTTAGAAACTGGTTTACAATGCTAAGCTCCAGGCTGAAGAGCCCTAAAGTGACAAACAGCTGTCTTACCGTATGTCTTTTTTCTTTTAGCTGTTATAGATTTGCATTGCTATGGTACAGAAGAAGGTAAAATATTTATAGATGCATTTCTGACTGTTTTTTCTTCTTCTTCTTTTCTGTTTAAAGCAGATGGGAACCAGGGGACTTCCTGAGCTGAACTGCATTCATTTCAGCCAGATTCCCGAGATACCTACCTCCATAGTTCATGCTGGTAGCAGCCCCGCCTGTGCATGCATGATAGCCGTTTAAAGTTTCTGTGTCATGTGAGCCGATTGGAAGCTGGGAGATAATCGGTTGCAGCTTGCTATGAGCCTGTGTGCCCTTTAAACATGCAGGAGATACAGGCATGACCTACGGAGGTAAATATCAGAGGAAGCAGAGGGTCCCGGGAGCTGAAGTTAAAGTGGCTCAGCTGTGGGTACTTACTGAGAATTGCTCATTTAAACATTCTGAATAAAAGCCAAGGTTTATTTTCCCCAATATATGTCTTCCTGGTCATACCTCTGCACTCGTCGCCTACAACGCCCAATAGGCAGTAGATGATTACGGTGGAGTGTTTTGATAGGCTCAGGCCCCTTTTCAGACTTCATCTTATTACACCGGAAGTCCATTCAACTTACCTACTATCATGAAGGGTTCTGGTTTCTAGTGAATAGCAATTTTGTGCTTGCCTGGTATACCTAGGTTTTGAATTAGGACCCGGTCTCCCACTAGTAGTTTGTGGTTTTTCACTCGCTTGTCATAGCGGTTTTTATTCCCTCTGTTGGCCGAGTCAGCTGGATCAGTAGCGAGTTTATTGGCGTCACGCAGGTGTTCTTTAAGTCTTTGTATATATTGTAGATATATCGTAGGCGAAGTTTCATCTGCAGATACGTCAAAATACAGGTCCACAGGCAACTGGGCATCCTGACCGAACATGAGGTACTAAGGGCAGAACCAGGTGGTTTGATTGCGCGTACCATTCTAAGCATGCACTAGGTGAGTCTAAGGTCCCCATCATGTTCGGTATGTTCGGTATGTTCAGTATGGCAGAATGGGGTACGCCAAGACTATCCACTACTCCAGGGGTGACTTTTTATGCCGAGCCCCCCTTTTTATCCATGAAATTTCTCGGGCCCCCCCTGCCTGATGTAATCAAAATCACATGAAAAAAAAACATTTATTAAACGGTATACAATGTAAATACAAATATATCTAAGGCCACGCATATAGTGCCCGCGATGGCACCCCTCGCCGCTAGCGAAAGTTGTATTTCGCTTTGCGTCAGCGGCGCAGGCGACCAGGCCATTGATTGATTCAGGGGCTGTCACATGAGACGACAGCCCCATAAAAATCAAATATTGCCGGCTTCAAAAAAATTGCGTCGCCACGTCATGCTTACTATAAGCGCACGCGGTGGCGACAATGCATTTGTTTTCGTTGCGTCGCCGGCACTATAAGCGCAGCCTAAATACTTACAAACTTCAACAGCTCGCTCTTGCAAAATTAGGCTGCGTCCACGCTGCCGCGGAGGGCAGTGACATCACCAACTCTCCAAGCATGAGCACAGGGTGTCCTGCATAATTTTGCAAGCACGAGCGGGGAAATGTTTACACTTTTTTTTATTATTATTTCTGTACATTCATAGTATGATTGATATAGTGGCAGCCTACCCTTTCACTTGCAGAGGATCGCAGCGAAGCAGGTTGCCAGCGGAGGAGAGCAAGAACACAGCGCTATTGTAGGGCAGACACCGGAATGAGGGGTGTTTGACATCATAGCGCTGGGGCATGCTCCTCCCCGTACCTCCGAATCACGAGGCCGCCACCTGCACTATTCTGTTCGGCCACCCGCGCACATCTTCTTGGCCGCCCACGCACATCTTTTTCGCCTGCGCACCCAGGTTTTGCCGCACGCGCCCCGCCTAAATAATCTTGTGCCCCCCCTCAGTTTGTACACCGCTGCATTCAAGCACAATCACAACACACACAACCAACACTCAATCACAACCAACACACACACAATCACAACACACACAGCACACACACAACACCCACTCAATCACAACCAACACAGACACAACACACACTCAATCACAACACCCACATTCAATCACAACACACACAGACAACACACTCAATCACAACCAACACACAGAGACAGACACAACATACACTCAATCACACACAAACTGCAGTCCCCCTCTATATATACATACACACACACACACACACCTGGGGGAGGGAATAACTAAGCCTGCTCAGGTCCCCCCATGTGCTGCTGAAAACGGGCGTGTAATAGATAGGAGGAGGAGGAGGGCTTGTCTGTGTGCACGGAAGGGCCCGCAGCAAGGCTCCGCCACCTCTGCAAGACAGAGTATAGAAGCAGCAGCACAGAGCTTCTGGCTGCCCGTGCACAGCTCTGTCTGCCCCCAGGTTTCCCGCACGCAGCCCGCGCCCCCCCTAAATAATCTTGCACCCCCCGATGGGGGCGTGCCCCCCTGTTTGCGCACCGCTGCACTACTCGATCAATGTTAGCGAAAGTCACACAGGAGGGGGTTTCAATACTCCTCTGCATGGCCTGCACTCCTGTGGCAGGGATTTCCTCCCACTGGTTACTGGTACTGTTTTGAATCCTAGACAATGCGTCGACAACGATATCCCGTCGCATTCAGTTTTGCAGAGAATAGGATATAGGTAAGGGGGTTAATGTCAGTGTACACTACAAACAAGCCCCCATAATCGTGTAGCTTGTCAACTTCAGCCCATTTCAGTGCCAAAAACTTGAGTTTATGGACCGGTTAATTCTTCTCGGATGGTGCAAGACCTCGGATTATAAAGCCAACAGGCTTGGGCCCCTCCGCTTATTCTTGGTACAATACTCCCCCATGTCCACCCAGGCTTGCATCAACATACAGTATATGGCTTCTTTGGGTTAGCGGATGCTAGCACAGGAGCATTGGTGAGATAGGTCTTTTGAGTCCACCGGGATCCAAATGGCTCTGTAGCTTTGAAATAGTCTTTTTCACTAGGGTCCTTGACCAAGCTGCCACCTCGAGTTGGAGGATAGTCCTTCATCAATTGTGTCATGGGATGTACTGTAGCTGAGAAGTTCTCCACAAACCATCCATAGTACCTGCAGAAACCCAAGAAGGATCTCAACTCAGGTAATTGCCTGGGCCTCAGCCAGAATGTAATGGCCTCCAATATGGAAGTGTCAGTGGTCCCTCCTTTCTCGGAGACAATATGACCCACATAGGTAACAGATGTCCTGCAAAACTGGCACATATCCACAGACAGCTTCAATCCGCTCTCGCGATCCAGTACTTTCATGTTCTTCCAAGGTCGTCCCGAAAACTATTAGGTCCCCTAAATACACAAGTACCTCAAACAGATTCATATTCCCAATTACTCGCTCCATTAGTCTCTGGAATATGGCAGGTGCTCCCGATACCCCCTGGGGCATATTCAAATTGTTAGAATTCTAAAGGGCAGATGAACACCATCTTCTCATTGTCCTTTTCATGCATGGGGATTTGATAGCATCTGCTCTGCAGGTCGAGCACAAAGAACCACTTGCTCCAGGTGAGGCAGTCCAACTCATCTTCAATCTGTAGCATAGTATACTGGTCAGGGGTGATCCACTTATTGAACGTATGATAGTCTATGCACATCTTCACTTCACCACTTTTCTTTCAGGCCACCACGAAAGAGGAGGCATAAGGACTCCTTGACTCGGATATTATCCCTGCAGCTCTTGTAGATGGCATCACACATCTTCAATATCAGGGGGTGCCACTCTTCTCAATCTCTCTCCCAAGGGATGCGCATCATGTAAACGTATCTGGTGGGTCACTCCTCTTCCACATTTGACATCCAACTCGTGGATGGAGAATACTTCAGGTCTTCCAGCCATCTTTTCGCTTAGGCGTCGCTTTCATTCCTCATGGGCTGGACTGCCCCAAAATTGAACATAGATGGGTCAGCTTCTTCAGGTTTGCATTCACTGCTCGGGCTTGGTCCATCACTTCAACATTGTATACGCTGCTACGAATACTCATGAAGCGAACTGAGCATATAAGAAATGCGTAGGGTGAGCTTTGCATTTGTGTGCATCGACTACATGTTACCTGGGACGGAACAGAGGCAATTCCGACAATCAGCTGTTCAGTACCTTGTGATGATATCACGCAAAGGGGAATCCAGACCGCAAACTAGGAAACAACTACCATACCGAGTTCTGGGAGCACGTGGGAAGCTGAGACTACATAGATAGAGGGTAGTGCACGCACTCTGTCACACTGGTAAATGGGGGGTACTTAGCTGCCGGTGCACTGGTTCCAGGGAGCTCCTGACGTCCCAAAGCAGTCCAGTAGGTAGTAAAGAAGCAGGCATGCGGTCTTAATCAGCAACAAGGATTTGATGTACCATGAAAACCAACGTTTCGGCAGTACAATACTGCCTTTCTCAAGGTGAAGACTACATACAGGATCGAAGGGACTCCTAAAATAGGACGTTGCGTACATTTAAACAAAGCGCAAAAGACCATGGAATTCGTGAGTGTGATTCTGATTATATGCTTTTTATGTTTTTCATTACATGTTTATACAGTATCACGCTATGTTATATTTTTCTCAACATTTGTACTAGGGATGAATTAACCACATGATTAATTTGGTCAATCCATTCCGAAGTCTAATTATCCCGAATCCCAAGAAGCGAGACCACATGTGATAACATCTAAGCACATATATTTGGGGACGAGCGCCAATGAGCACTATTGTTTGCGATGTCTAGGTAATTAGTTACGGTTGCATCTGGGGATCGCAATCGCAAAGCCCTTATGGTGTCTAATGCCGGGCCTCTCAGACTCTCAGTAAGTCACTTTCGCTTCTCACCATCAGAGCACTACCAGTCTCGCATCATCTGTGTAGCAGTGTCCATCAAATTTTCAAAATCATCTTCCCTACAGGGTTGGGCTTCACTCCGAAGAATGTCCTTAACCGTTCATAGGGGCTGTTCTCACTGATCTATTTCATGACTTTGTCTAGTACTTGCCCCACAGCTTGAAAGAGAGCCTCTGGAGAGTGGGTTGGAAATTCATTCAAGGCCTTTGGGGCGACTGTACCCATCTCGCTCATACGTTTGTCAAGAGTCTTCCCTTCTTTTAATAACAGTTATTCTACACTATCTACAAGTCTGGTAGGGGACGGGTCATTAACTGCAATAGCAAGACTATTGACCTCATTCGCTTTGATAAAATCACTGCCAAATCGGACAGTTTGGCATGACCCTACCTCAAATCTGACATTTGTGTTATCACGGTATTCTGAAAGAATTATAGCAAGTCAGAAACCATGAGGTACTGTAGGACAATGCCAATACCGCTCGGGATAGCAGAGTCCTTATCTCAGCCTTTTTCTAAGTTCTGCCTTTGCGATCTGCCTGCAGTCTGTAAGAACTGTACGGAAAGAGCTGCACAGAAAGAGCTGCCTCTCCCACATAGCTCTTACAGGCGATCGCAATGTTTTTATTTACATTTTAATAACAGAGTATTGCGGCAGTGGGTCTCCGAAGCAGAACCACATTAATTTCAGCCTCAGGGAGCCCCTGCTTAGCTAGCCGCTAAGGCAACGAAGGGATAAAATGCAAGTACCTTGTTTCTTGGGGGTGGAGGGGGTGAGTGAAGGGGGTAGTTGCCCCAGGGTGGGTGGTTAGGCCTACAGGGAAGATTTTGGGAGGGGTTAACCCCTTCACTATCATAGCTATGGTAATGAAGGGGTTAACCCCTCACGCTACCAACTGGAGAGGCCTAACCACCCACCCTCGGTCAACTACCCCCAAGAAAAATTAAAAGACAACCCTACTACAGGCCCCCTCTACACCCAACACCCCTCTCCTCCCCCCTAACACATACAGTACAATAATGTGAAAATCTCCTATTATCCAGATCTGGATAATAGCACATTTGCCCATTAAAAATAAAACGTTTTCCAGCCAGCATAAAGTAAATTAAAGTCCTACTTACCCCTGCCAGGATGAAGGCCGTCTTCGTCTTCCTCCCTGTCCTCCTTGGGCAGCAACATTAAAATTAAAAAAAAAAAAAAACTACTGGCCCCTAACCCCTTAATCATCTTAGCAGTTAGTAACTGCTTTAGTAAACCCCCCGGGAGGCCTAACCACCCTCCCCGGGGCAACTACCCCCACCCCCATCACCACACATACAAATGGGCAAAGGCACTAGTAGCCCGCTTGCCCATTTGTTTGGAAAACAAAAGAAATACACAAGAAAATAACATTGGCATAACAGTACCCTTGCCAATAAACCCATTGATTGTTACTGTGGTAAACCCTGCCCACAATATAACAATGAATGGGCAACCTATAAAAAAAACATCACCAAAAATACAATACATAACAATTAAGTTAAAACAAGCATTTGCCAAAAAAATGCATTGCTTGGCACTCTTTCTTTCTTTATTTATAAAATGTTTTACCAGGAAGTAATACATTGAGAGTTACCTCTCATTTTCAAGTATGTCCTGGGCATAGAGTTAAAATGACAAAAAATACATGGATACAAATGCAGTTACATAAGTGAACAGGGTATACATTATATACAAGACATTGCATGCACAGTTAGAGATAATATATATTATAGACGTATGTAGCAGTTACAGACCAGGTTCAAATGTGACACAGCTTTAGTTTTGGCAACAAGAACACTCCCAAGCGCAAAGACTACCCTCAAGCATGTAAAAAAGGAAAAAAAAATACAACGTAGTGCAAATGTGTAATTTAAACAACTTAATGCAGGTATCACTGTTAAGTGCCCACTCACGTGGTAAATGATCAAGTCAGGCGTTTCCAGATTACTGATCTGGAGCAGTATTGAGGCAGGAAATTCTCCCGGACCATGAATAAAAAGAAAATATATAGTGTAATACAATTTAATTAAAAAACATATATATGAGCAGTGAGCTCATTCAACTCACATGCTCCCACAAGAACAATAGCAATTTGACCACTCAGGGTCCAGCAGAAGTCTCAGCTGTGCCTCTCCATGTTAACTGCAGCTTGGGGCTGGAAGGTTTGTGTAATCCTGTTCCGGAGCGAACAGCGGTTGATGTCACAGCCAATGGGGACCTCCAATCTCGGCTCCTTCGGTCTCACAGCACGGCAGAGAGCACTGTGCTGCTGGTCCTCCCCGTTATCTGCCGCCGCCGCCGTGCTGTGAGACCTCCTAAAAGAGTCCTTGAAAGAACAGCAGTGCACTTCTAAGAATTCCCCTCAATGTGTGTTAGACCGTAGAAACCACCATGGTCAGATATTTTGCCAGAGAAAATCTCAAACATGCTCAAGACAATCAAGAGAGGCATTATAACCAAAATGCTCGCATGAGTGTTTTCCAACCTAGGGACCAAGAGATGTTGCTTTTACCTAGTTGTAAGAGTAAACTTCTAGCCAAATGGCAGGGCCCATTTGAAGTAATCTGACGCACAGGAGATGTGAATTAGGAAATCTCTCAACCGGGGTCCAGGAAGGTTAAACAGATTTACCATGTAAACTTACTGAAACCCTAGAAAGTGTAGGGATCTCTGTTCATTCACCTTGTGGAAGCAGAAATGGATCTGGGTCCTCGGCCCCCACAGGGGAAGAGCTTTGGTGACAATCACATTCTGGGAAGCCAGATAACCTCCAAACAGAAAGGGGACTTGTTAGAGGTATTTAACCAATTCAGGGATGTTTTTTCAGATCTCCCATGGCATAAAGATTTAGTTTAACATGCGATAAAGACAGACCCGGTGTAAGAGTACGCTCTCGTCCTTACAGGTTGCCTGAAAACCATAAGGCTCTTGTAGAGAAGGAGGTACAAGAAATGCTAAATCTGGGCATGATCAAGCAGTCATGCAGTGAATGGTGTAGTCTAATAGTCATGGTCCCTAAACCAGATGGGAAGGTAAGGTTATCTGTGGACCTCCGAAAGCGAAATGTGGTATCCAGGTTTGATGCATACCTGATGCCAAGGGTGGACGAATTGCTTGACTCCCTTGGTATGGCAGAGTATATATCCACGCTTGTTCACACAAAAGCATACTGGCAGATACCTTTAGAGGAGAAGTCCAGGTGTAAAACCGCCTTCATCACTCCGGTGGGTTTATACTAGTTAGTCACAATGCCATTTGGTCTGCATAAAGCCCCAGCCATGTTCCAGAGACCCATGGATAAGGTGCTAAGATCTCATAGGGCTTATATTGCAGCCTACCTGGATCACATCGTCATCTACAGTAAACACTGGTGGGCACATCTAAACAGGCTAAAAGCTGCCCTCAGGCCTCTGGGAGAAGCAGGGCTCATCACCAATCCTAAGAAATATGCCTTACCTAAGGCCTAAACAAAATACTCAGGCTATGCCGGTGGAGCTGGGAAAGTAAGGCCACTGGCCAGCTTTCCTGAAAGAAGTTCTGACCCCGTGAACAGACACAAGTACGCCCACTGTTGGGTTTAGCAGGTGATTACTGGCGCTTTATCCCAAATTACTCTGCAATTACAACACCCCTAACAGACCTCACATAAAATCTTGAGCAAAGGTGTGCAAACTGGGGGGAGATTTTTTTGTGGGGGCGTTGTGATTACAGAGGCCCCACGCTCTTTCCCAAGGCATTTCAATTAAATTCCGGGGGACCGCGCAAGGCCTCTGTAACTCACTTACCGTGATTTAGCCGGCTTCAGGCAACGTGTCGCCATGGCAAAGCGCTGTCAAATTATGCCACGGGGTCATGTGACATGACATGACCGCATGGCACTAAGGTATGGGGGGGCATGAGCACTGGGGGGAGAGCAGTCAGGGTGGCGCAGCACCAGATGTTTGCACATCCCTGGTCTAGAGAGTGCCTGAGAGCCTTTGAGGAGGTAAAAAGGTGTCTATCGGAGGGTCTCGGCCTTAGGAGCCCTGATTTCAATACCGTATTTCCTCGATTCTAGGATGCACTTTTTTTCCTATTTTCACATGGCTGGAATAGCTCTGCGTTTTAGAATCGATGTATTTAAAAAAAATCAGCTTGGGGGCGCTGCTGCAGATGCCGGCCGGGATATTCACAGTTTGCAGAATCAGCACATGGCTGCGATCACCCCCCTCTCCCCTCCCCTTCCCATGAGGTGCAGAGGGATCGGAGATGTCTGTCAGGGCACATCAACATTGCCCAGAAGTCCCCTTCCCCAATCCCCGTGTGAAATGCAGGAGGTGCAGAGGTAGCTGTGTCTCTCTGGATGTGTTTGTGTGTCTCTCTCTGTGTGTCTCTGAATGTGTTTGTCACTCTCTGTGTGTGTGTGTGTGTGTGTGTGTGTTTGTCTCTGTGTGTCTCTGTGTGTATGTCTCTCTCTGTGTGTGTGTGTGTGTGTGTGTGTGTGTCTCTCTCTCTCTATGTGTTTCTCTCCCTGTGTGTGTCTGTGTGTGTGTGTGTGTGTGTGTGTGTGTGTGTGTGTGTGTGTGTGTGTGTGTGTGTGTGTCTGTGTGTCTGTGTGTGTCTCTCTCTGTGTGTCTGTGTCTGTCTCTCTCTCTGCTAGCAAAAGCAAGATAGGAGATTGCTAGAACATGTTATTTTTACTTTAAGGAAAGCAATGAGTACAGGAATAAAAAGGTACTTGGTAACATCATAATAAAGGCCACTAAATGTAAATGACTAGTGTGTTTATTTATCCAGGACACCTTCCTACCCATCCTGTTCTTACTGCTCTCTCATGCTCCCCTCTTTCACTGCTTTGAAATCTGATGCTGGCTGCTCTGACAGCAAAAGGGTTAAGAAAAATCCCCCCCCCCCCCCACTGCCCCTGCCATATCTGTCTCTCTCTGGTCTGTGTCCCTCCCTTTCCCTCCATTTTCTCTCTCCCCCCATTCTGCCTGTTGCTCCCCATTCTGTCTGCCTCTCTCTCCCCATTGGTAATTGAAGTGTCATGTGACCCTGCTAGTTAAAAAATAAACAAACAAATTCTGCACATTTAATATAGTGGGATTTTTTCCCCAATTTATTTTTATTAAATCAAGGGTGCGTCTCAGAATCGATGGCGTCTTACAATCGAGGAAATAGGGTATGTCCATTGTAGTGCAAATGGATGCCTCGGATATAGGGCTAGGAGCAGTTCTCTATCAAGAGTTTGAGGGCATAGAGCACCCCATTCTTTTTATATGTCGGAAGTTATTCCCAAGGGAGAGGAACTACACCATTATAGAAAAGGAATGCCTCGCTGAAAAATGGGAGATTGAGGCATTAAGCCACTATCTAGCGGGGGTACACTTCACTTTAGTGATGAACCATGCCCCCCAAAAGTGGCTAAATTCCATGAGAGAGTCAAATGACAGGTAAACCTGTTGGTAAATGGCCATCCAACCCTTCTCGTACGATATAAAACACAGGCCCGGCAAGGAAAATGCCAATGTGGACTTTATGTCGCGAGGAGTGGATGGTCAGGCTTCAGCCATGTGGGGCTCCAGCCACACACAAACAGGGGAGGGATGTGACAGGGTAGTTTCACTACATATTTACTTTGCATGTGTAGCTGCTGAGTCCAGCGCTGAGCTGGTTAAATCTCAACCCGGAGTGATTAGGGGGAGAGCTGGGACAGCTGTGGCAGGCCCGTCCCAGTTGAGAAGTTGAGCTGCGCATCAGTGCTACCCCTGCATGCACCGGAAGTTGGGGCCCATCCGGAAATCACATCTGTCTGTACACAGCGGGATCAGCGTGAAACAGCACCTGACTGGAGGCCTCCCTAGTTCAGCAGTCTCAACAAGGAGGAAGATAAGAGTGGGGGTGATTGTATGTGTAACTATTGGAGAGATGGTCATTGTATGTATTGGGAAAGGGGGTTATTGTATGTATTGGGGAGGGTTATTCTATGTATACGTATTGGGGAAGAGTCATTGTATGTTTTGGGGAGGGTTATTGTATATATATCATTGTATGTATTGGGAAGGGGTCATTGTATGTTTTGGGGAGGGTTATTGTATATATATCATTGTATGTATTGGGAAGGGGTCATTGTATGTTTTGGGGAGGGTTATTGTATATATATCATTGTATGTATTGGGAAGGGGTCATTGTATGTTTTGGGGAGGGTTATTGTATATATATCATTGTATGTATTGGGAAGGGGTCATTGTATGTATTGGGGGATGGAGTCATTGTAAATCATCTATATCGTTTTTAAAAACCGAAACTTCGAGAAAGGGCCCCCAAAATCTTGGTGACTAGGGGCCCCCGTGGGCCTTAATCCACCACTGCTGTTACTACAATCACAGACCCGGTTTCTTGCTTAAAGACTGAGCTTTGCGGACCAAGGACTCTGCCATGTTATGGATTGTTTGAATGAACTATTAGAAACTCTGCTGAAAGTAAGCTGCTTTATGTTATTTTGTGCATACACTGAATGTAAGCTCTTTTTGTGTTCCACGTTTTAAGGCTAAATAAAAATCCTATAATCCGAACCCCCACGTGTTGTCGCCTACTCACTGCAACATAGACCCATTAAGTGGCCAGATCCTGTCATTTCAGGAAATAAGTCAAATTCAGCCCCCCAAACAAATACATATTTCCTTTACTCGAAGCAAGACACTAAACACAAGACATTCTCAAATACATCCCCAATAAAGAGGCATATACAGAATTAGACAAGTATGTAAACATCTCAAAAACTTTAGGAATCTCTACTATAGTCAACAGGACTATACAAAATCTTACAATGGTCTATACAACTGGATTAAACTTTTTCCAAATCTAGACACAGAGGATGTTCTGAAAGGCCTGGTTGAAAGATTACAAGCATACTTTGACGAAATGGTTTACAGATTGACACACTTGGCATACATCTCACCGTGGAGAAGACATATAATGGGGGTAGGCAGCCACGACAAATGTAACTCTCCAAAAGCAACGTTTTTCCATCATTTCTGAAACTGCCCCAAGGTAAATGTCTTTTGGACGGAGGTCCTGGAGGTAATACGCCAGATGGATAACATTAATATAACATTAAGTTCTGCAGGGATCTTACTGGGGGGCCTATGATTTGGGGTCGATCTCACGACAATTCCACAAATAGTAGACAGTGCCATATTGGCAGCTTTCAAAACAATCTTATACTACTTGACCAGTGACATACTAGAGACCCGCCAAAAAACCACTGGCATGGGAAAAATGCTGTTTCTTTTGAGATTGGAAAGGTTAAACTCCATACAGGAAAAGGAGACTAAGGCAGGAAGATGCCTAGAGATTTGGGAACCTTACAGTATACTGTATACTGCAAACATCGACTGTATTGAAACAATTAATATACGAATGTTTCAAATACACTACTTGGGTAGCCACAAAACAATTGCACAGGAAACACATCTTTGTAGAAAAACAAATTCACACTCAACCTGAAGAATCAATCTAATACAAACTACACACAGCAAACAACCAGGGTGCCTGATCTCACTGGGGAGTCCACCCGAGCAGACACCTACTGGATCACAAGGAAGATGGTAATGATGCTCAAGGTACCAGTACATGATATTGCTAATGGGATAATAGCTCATGTCTTTTCTCATTGTACAGTACTTTTGCTGCTGCAATTTCTTTTAATTTTCTATGTTCACCTCGTTCACTAAATCTCTTCCCAAGGTTCATATAGAAATGTGGCTGTGTTGTTGGGCAAGAACATTTCACGCAAGACACAATGTATTAATAACAGACAACATTTTTCCAATACGTGCGTACAGGCATACCCCGAATTAACGTACGCAATGGGACCGGAGCATGTATGTAAAGCGAAAATGTACTTAAAGTGAAGCACTGCCTTTTCCCACTTATCGATGCATGTGCTGTACTGCAATAGTCATATACGTGCATAACTGATGTAAATAACACATGTGTAACAGGCTCTATAGTCTCCCCGCTTGCGCACAGCTTCGGTACAGGTAGGAAGCCGGTATTGCTGTTCAGGACATGATGACAGGAGCATGCGTGAGCTGCCGTTTGCCTATTGGGCGATATGTACTTACTCGCGAGTGTACTTAAAGTGAGTGTCCTTAAACCGGGGTATGCCTGTATTGCTTTTATACAGTGTAATGAACATTCTGTCACAACACCCGGTTGTAACAGCAGGAGAGGGAGAGAAAGATTTGACATATCATTCATTGAGGACGCTATACGGTTGTATTCATACCTTTTTTTGCTGTTTCTGGACGTTATTCATCATCTGTGCATTTTGGCACTTACATCTCTATACCTTCGCTTTACTTTGGGTTTGCATTATTATTTTGGGGTACACAGGGTTAGGGAAGTACCTTTGGTCCCTTGGGACCTGAGGGAATGGGCCTGAGGAAGGGGTCGTTACCCCGAAATGTTGCCCCCCAATATCCTTCCCCCTTTTCCCCCCTTCCCCCCGTTGTGGTTTTCCTTGTCCCTTTCCCCTCCCCTGTGTTGTACTGTGTAATGAACATTCTGTCAATGCATAATATTACAAACTCCATGTTAATACTTCCGGTATAAAAAAAATATGAATTTTAAAAAGTTAAATTAGAATTAAATTAAGGGCTTTGTTGTACTTGTTCTATTTGAATGTTATACTTGATTCAATTTTCTCTTTTTTTCCTGCTTCCCTTTCCTTCCTTTATTTTACTTAATTCTTGAAGTTCACACGGATACCCAAAACTAGGTAGGGAACCCCTAGTGTGACCAAAAAACAAAAAGGATGACTTAACCAAGTCGTGACAACTATGAACTCTGAATGGGCAACCATCAAAAACCCAGTGGTGCTCAACTCCAGTCCTTAAGCCCCCCCAACCAGGTCAGGTTTTCAGGATATCTCTGCTTCTGCACAGGGGGCTCAATCTGAAGCTGGGATATCCTGAAAACCTGACCTGTTGGGGCCTTGAGGACTGGAGTTGGTCACCCATGAAATAACCCAATTAAGATACAAGAGACACAGACAGAAAGGCCTTGACAGTGCTTGTAGTAATTACTATCCAGATAGGCTTGCAATGCTTTTATTGTATAGGGCAGTGTTTCTCCTTCCCCCCCCCCCAGAGCCCGCTCACAGGACTGCAGGAGCGCGCTCTAGCAGTGCGGCACTTCCGGTGCCTGCTGTTAGCTAGAGCGAGCGCGTGCAAGAAAGTCCAGCGTGCTCTGTAGTTAGCTGCCACATATCCTGCCCACCGCCACCTCCCGCTGCCGCACATGCCCATTGCTGCCTCCCGCTGCCGCACATGCCCGCCGCCACATGGGAGATAAATACATACGAGGCGGGAGGAGGCGAGAGTGAGTGAGACGGAGGGGAGAGAAATACATGGGTAGAGGGTGGGAAATAGAGGGAGAATGTGAGGTGCGGAATTAACCTTATATGTGTCAGCAATTGAGGTTCCCCGAGATTTTTTGAAAAACTTCAAGGGTTCCTCCAAACAAAAAAGGTTGGGAATCACTGGTATAGGGTAACGGAAACCACCTCATGGGATAATATCAAAACCTATCTAGATTTTTTTGGTTGACCTTAATTTATTAAAAGAGCACAGGAGGTGAACATGGTACAACAGATATCATAGATATTACCTAGACAGGAGGGGGCATGTTTGATGATGATAATAACAACAACATGTTCTTGTATAGCGCTGCTAGTTTTACAGAGACATTTTGCAGGCACAGGTCCCTGCTCTATCAATCTATGTTTTTGGTGCATGAGGAACACAGAGATAAAGCAACTTGCCGAAGGTTACAAGGAGCCAACACCGGGAATTGAACCAGGCTCCCCTGCTTCAAACTCAGTGCCAGTCAGTGTCATTACTCACTGAGCCACTGCTTCTCCCACAATGAGATGCCTATTTGCCGTCATATTGATCAGTGCCTGCAGCATGTACCTCGTTTTGATATTGCTGAATCAGTTTACCAAAACTAGTTTCGATCATTGTAAAGCAACTCAGATTGTAGAAACGTTTGTGTGCTGGGATCTTCTAGGTACACTAAAAGTCAGGCAACTTAAGACCGTCACTGTTGAGAAATGAGGAATTAAATAAATCAAATGCATAATCATTCGCTTTACAGCTTCATGAGAAGCCAGGTCAAACATATTACTCCTTTGTGGTCACTTTGTTGTGGGGAAAGTGCAATAACCCAGTAACTGTAGTTTAATAATTACTTACGGTGTAACCCACACTGACAGTTTAAGTCCAGGTGCTTTAATGAAAGGTTTTCAGGAGAGAAAGGGCCGATGGTTCCCCTCTCTATGTACAATCCAAGTTTTCTTCAGTCACAATCAGAAGCAACAAGCAATTAAGGTTGGAACACAGAATACTGGCCTACCTCATGCCAATTTGCCCTTGGGTTTAGGCGTGGCCTCTCTTTTAATAAGCAGCCAGTTGGAAACGCCATATGCACAGGTGGATTACAGAGGGTATCTGTGCTGTGTACACAGTTGGCGCAATATAAATTAAATAACTTTCACACGTGTTTTGGATTTCTTTATAAAAAATACCCACGTTTTCAACATGGGTTTGGATCTAAAATAATTTTGTTTTTGGTACTAGTGTAACCCCCTCCTTGCCCGGCTCCTAAGGAGTGTTACTGTGAGGTAGTGTAGATGTGGTGCCACAGACTCTCTTTACCTTCTCAGGGTGCTGGCATTCGGCTGGCTGGTATTGTAAGCTCTCGTGGTGGTAATATAGGGCGCCAAGAAGTTTTATACAAACCGGACAGGCTTTATTGACAGGATAGGCTTTTACGCTTACATTCTCTTCCCTGGAGTCCATACATCTCCACAGGGAGGCACACATGGTTTACATCACTCTTGTCTTGCACATTGTCAAAGGGGAATATCCATTTCCATAACTTCTAATATCCTGGAGTCCTCTGCAGGCACTTTCCTGGAACTTTCTTTGGGAGCCATCCCGATGTTGTAGAGACACTCCCTGGGTCCTCCTGGGGTCTGAGGCCCAACCCCCTATACCTCCATCTTCATACCACCTGGTGACCTCACAGGTCACCATAGTTACCTGGGAGTGGTTGGGCTCCTCATCATCTCCCCCTACATTTGTTAGGCTGAGCTCAAACAGAAAGCTTCCTAGCTGCGCGTCCGTCTGCTGGGCGATGTGTGCTCATCCCCAGCAGACATAATGACACGATTGGAGGCGGGACTTTAAAAAATAAAAAAAGTGTGTGTGTTTGTGATTGGCTGGCGAAGTACACGTGACGCGGCTGCCGCTTGAAATGACAACTTCAGTTGTCTCCTTCAAATGCAGCGGCATCAACGCTGTACTTCACCGCCGGGGGTCGTTTTCAGTTTGAAAAGTCCCCCAGAACACAGCGAAAGAGAGGCGAACGTGCGCGCGCGCCGCATCGCTTTCTGCCTGAACGAGGCCTTACTGGGCAAAACAGGGGCGAGCGCTTTCCAGAATAGGGGTGGGGCTTACATGGCAGTTGGCTGACTTGTAACAAAACATTAAAGGTCATTGTCTTGCAACAATTCCCCAGACATTAACCCCTTCTATACCTGTAGTAACCCTGAGGGGGGTTACACTAGTTTTGGATTTTGCCAAAATGATGGAAAAACGTAAAATAAGCAGGAAATGCCAATATATAATGGTCCCGTGTATTACTGCGGTGAAGCGCTATGTACATTAATGGTGCTATATAAAGACATACATACAATATAGAATTATAAAATCGGGGAAAAATGCTTCTAAGTCCCAAATCATAACAACAAATAGGAAACTAAAATAATATACAGATGTGGCAGGACTTACTCGTCTTGGTGCTGCGATATTCACTGTTCCGGTGCGGCTGCTCTGCGGCTACAGTTCTCGCGGCCCGAGGACAGTACACTACCCAAAAAGATGAAGTCTGCGGGTTTCCATGCTGCTAAATGGGACCCTGCAGCGTTTATCCTCGTGGGCCACCTGCAGGGAGGGGAAACTGGTTCTCGCCTTTCAGATGAGCTGGCAGCCGTGTTTGCATCTCTCCGCCTCGATCCGTGTCTCTGCAGCGCTGAAGGTAAGATGCAGGGCTGTAATTCCTTCCGCCTGGATGATGTAGATGCCCAAATATGGATCTCTAAATCATGAGGGGGAGGCAATAAGGCCATACTTGGTAGGGTGACCAGATTTACAAATGTTAAAACCGGGACACATTAAAAAAAATATTTATAAAACAAATGACATCACCAACTGCACCCCTTCTACTTTATGTCTCCCACCCCTCTCTGTCCCCTTCTCTCACCCCATCCCTCCATTCTCTCTCCGCCCATCCTCTCTCTCCCCATCCTCTTTCTCTCTCCCCCCTCCATTATCATCCCCCCATCCCTCCATTCTCCCCCACCCGCCCATCCCTCCATCCTCGTTCTCTCCCCCATCCTTCCATTCTCGTTCTCCCCCCCATCCCTCCATTCTCGTTCTCCCTCCATCCCCCCATTCTCGTTCTCCCTCCATCCCCTACATTCTCGTTCCCCCCCATCCCTACATTCTCGTTCCACCCTTCCCATTCTGTCTCTGTCCCCATTCTCTCTCTCCCCCTATTCTCTGTGTTTCTCTCTCCCCATTCTCTGTGCCTCTCTCTCCCATTCTCTGTGTCTCTCTCTCTCTCCCCCCCATTCTCTGTGTGTGTCTCTCTCTTCCCCCCCATTCTCTGTGTCTCTCTCCCCCATTCTCTGTCTCTCTCTCTCCCATTCTGTCTCTCTCCCCCATTCTCTGTCTCTCTCTCCCATTCTCTGTCTCTCTCCCCATTCTCTGTGTCTCTCTCCCCCATTCTCTGTCTCTCTCTCCCATTCTCTGTCTCTCTCCCCCATTCCACGGTTTCTCTCTCCCCCCCCCAATTCTCTGTGTGTGTCTCTCTCTCCCATTCTTTGTTTCTCTCTCTCCCCTATTCTTTGTTTCTCTCTCTCCCACATTCTCTGCTTCTCTCCCTCCCAAATTCTCTGTCTCTCTCTCCCCCCATTCTCTGTGTGTGTCTCTCTCTCCCCAATTCCCTGTGTCTCTCTCACTCTCCCCCATTCTCTGTGTCTCTCTCTCTCCCCCATTCTCTGTGTCTCTCTCTCCCCCATGCTGTCTCTCTCTCTTTCTCCCCTATTCTCTGTGTGTGTGTCTCTCTCTATCTCCCCCATTCTGTCTCTTTCCCCATGCCATGCTGTGTCTGTCTCTCTCCCCATGCCATGCTGTGTGTCTCTCCCCATACCATGCTGTGTCTCTCTCCCCATGCCATGCTGTGTCTGTCTCTCTCAACCATGCCATGCTGTGTCTGTGTCTCTCCCCCCATGCCATGCTGTGTCTGTCTTTCTCCCCATGCCATGCTGTCTGTCTCTCTCCCCATGCCATGATGTCTCTCTCTCCCCATGTCATGCTGTGTCTGTGTCTCTCTCCCCATGGGGGGGGGGGGGGGTTGCGGGGGTGGTGGTGTGTGCTTTCCATTCTTCACCCTACCTTTCACTGTGGAGCATGGGTGTGGGGGAAGCCATCTTGAGCCCTGGCAGCAGACACTGACTCACTTCCGGGTCTCACTGCTGGGGCCCCGCGCTCTCCTCCTGTCTCCTCTCTACAACATTCTCTGCTCTCTGCTGCCCCCCTGCTCTGATGGCCATAACCGGGACACACAAAAAAACGGGACATTTTAAAGAATGTCGGGTAGCCGGGACAGACATTAAAAAACTGGGACATCTGATCACCCCAATACTTGGTAATCTACATCATGGTGCGCAAACTGGGGGGCAACAGATTTTAGGGGGAGCGCAGCGGTTACAGAGGCCCCTCGCTATTCAGCGCAAGGCCTCTGTAAATTAACTTACCCGGCCTCGCGTCCACGCGTCTCGATGGCGACGGGCGTCAAACGATACTGCGGGTCAATTGACGCAGCTGAGGAAGTTTACGCACCCCTGATCTACACCATCAAGGGGGCTGCTCAGTGTGATGTATCCTGTCCAGCCGCTTCATGATGTAGATCAGCGGTGCGCAAACTGTGGGGGCGCAAATTTTTCAGGGGGGGGGGGCGGTGCTTACAGAGGCCCTGCGTTCTTCCCCACAACATTTAAATGAAATGCCGGGGGAGTGCGTGAGGCCTCTGTATATCCTGGCTCTGGCGGCATGTCACCATGGCAACACAGCGTCAAATGACGCTGCGGTGTCCCATGACGTCATGTTGCCATGACGTTGTGACGTCAGAAAACACAGGAGAAAAGGTAAGGGGGGGAAGAGCAGGCAGGGGCGCAGACAAAAAACAGTTTGCGCATCCCTGATGCAAATGACCAAATACGGTCGTATAGCTCCCCCTCTTGATGTAGAGACCCATATAAGGGCATTCACGTCATCCAGAGGGAAGGAAATACAGTCCTGCATCTTACCATCAGCATTGTGAGGACACGGCTGAAGGCGGAGACACGGCTGCAAGCTCATCTGATAGGTCAGTACCGGTGTTCTGTCCCTGCAGAGGGCCCGTTCAAGCCAAGGACTAACGCTTCAAAAGTATGGCCCCCCAAACATTAGTCCTTCCGGGCCCCAAAACTTGCTGTCCTTGTGGCTGCGGGGTGCCACGGTTTTCCGCCTTTTGTTCCGTGGACACAGTAGGCCTTGCTATATTTGTAACTGAAAAACTTAAGATCATTTCAACAGATACGGCGTGAAATGCCTTTTTGCGTTTTTGGTTCTAAAAATCCTAAGAGTTTTCGTTTTGGATTGGGTTCTCGAATGTAAGGTTTGGTTGGTTCTTATTTTACACAACCAGTTGTATCCATCTCTACTGTTAAATAAGTGCTTTGGTGTGTCCTGTTTCTGAAAGATGTTTAAATCATAAGAAAGCCTGACAGGGGAGGCAGAGACTCCTACTAAAAATAAGGACACTTGTGTAACGGTCCCCCCCCCTCCCCCAATCGCATATCGGGGCCTTACTGGGTATATGTGGTGCATACCTGCTGGTAACAAGAGGGCTGAGTCGTCCGCAATGACTTATGGACACAGGAACAGGCTTCTGGGTTAAATACCCCACGTAATACTTAGCAGTGCAGCGCCTCCATCTGCCGTAATCTCCAGGGATATGGAGGCGATCTCCCTTGGTAGAACTGTATCTCTCCCCCCAATTAGATCACTCACCAGTCAGGAGGTAAAACAGGAAAGGGTTTATTACTACTCTTATTGCAGTAATACAGGTACTCAGCAGTCACCTGCCGGATCACAGTCTCTTCTCTCAGATATCACCGGAGATAGTCCCTGGACAGTCACTACGGGCCTAGAGCACCCCCAGCCGTCCTAGCTCTTCCCCACCTCCCTAGCAGAGACGGAGGTATAGTCACTCTACTCCTCCCCGGAGGGAAAAGCACATGGGAAGGCCCCAATCTCAGGCTCCCAGTTGTGTGACCTGCCTTCCTCATAGGGAAGGACAACCACTAACTTTAGGGCGGTCCTGCCCTTAAGTACAGCCAGAGGGCGGGCATCTCATTGGCCCAACCACAACAGGATATACCACCCCTGCTGTCACTCAAGTGCAGTACCAAAGGATGAAGGGGGAAAACCCCATGATAACTACTGGCAAACCTATGAACGCCAGGGTTTACTGCCAGTCCATTGGGTAGTCAGGGAAACCCCGCTACACTTGTTTTAAGTGGGAATCTCTTTGCCCAGTCTGTTACGCTTTCTTTTTTTGTCTGCTTCAGTGCCCTTGCTCCCTTAGGTGCACCCTGGCTGATTTACTCTGGTTGGGACTATATATTTCACTTTGTTCAGGGTGGAGCAGCTCCCTTGTGTCTTTCAAATAATTCCAAATACAAATCTAGGAGAGTTTTATGTCCCAAGCCAAAGCTCCCTGAAAGAATGTTTGCAGGTATTGGTTAAAATAAATAAATAATAACGTGACCCAGGAGTGCAGGGACTATTTTTTTGGGTGGCAGTGCTGTACTCTACATAAAAAAAAATCAGTATTATACCTATATTACCATAATGTAAAAATATATAAACCCGGGACCCCCTTCCAAGCGTGAATTGTTCCAATTTGGTGTACAAGGCTATTGTGCATAAATGATTGCACATCAGTATCATCTATGTTATCATTATTCAGCCCTCCTCTATGCCATCCATTTCAATGAGCAGCTGCCTCAGTTCTCCTCACATCCATTCATCTGGGAGAGAGAGGGGGGAGTCTGGGTGGTCCCTGGTGAGCAGCAGAGGAGGAGTAATGTGTGGCAGAGGATGAACACGATTTCCTCCCTAGCAGTGGGCTGAGCAATCAGGGCCGGCTGGGGTTGGCTGGCTGGTGAACATAGGGAGAGACTGAAGAAAACAGGCAAAAGGGGGGGAAAGAAAAAGGAACAGATTGGGAATCCGCAGCGTTTGTCATCATTATTTTTCTGCAGCACTCTTGCTTTTGCATTTATTTTCACTCAGGGAACTAACATTATCATCCCCACAGCCACCAACAAATACAGTGTGTTTGGAGGGCAGAGGGAGAAGAGGATCAGGAGGCTGGGAGTCACAAGCTTGTTCTGAGCAGCCCCCTCTCTTGGTCACACACACACAGGAGGAGGAGGCTGTGCTGTTGCTGCTGTCAGACACTGTGCAGGACCTGGGCTCTGCATGCACTGATTTGCTCTGTCACATCGCAGCCTCACTGAGGAGACAGGTCCGGGAGTGACCCGCGCGGGGGGCAGCTGAGATTTGTGTGGGACATATCCCCCGGGCTCACCAAACATACCCACCCCGTACCGCAGGACAGGAGAGGAGACCCCCGGCACACACATCGCAACCAGACCGGGGAGGATGAGGTGAATGCAGAGCTGTACCCAGGCTACCGCAGGTACACATTACACATGAGATGTGCGTCTCACACTGTGCAGATACTGTGTAGGCTTACACATACATGTGTTTAGTATACACTATATTAAATACCGTATATAATATATACTGGGGAAACTGGGCCTAGTGGGATTATATATATATATATATATATATATATATATATATATATATATATTTATATATATATATATATTTATATATATATATATATATATATATATATATATATATATATATATATATATATATATCAGCCCCAATGCACCACCCCATGGTTCATTTCTATATGTCTTTTCTTCTCATAAGTATGAGTCATTTAGTCAAATCTTTTGGCCAAAACATGTTAAACGTACAAATATATATATATATACATATATATATATATATATACACACACACACACACACACACACACACACACACACACACACACACACACGTATATAACGTAGTTATATTCTGCATATAGTATATGGCGGTGCAGAACGTCCATGGGCCCTGCGGGATGTGACTGTCTGTGGGTGGGTTATTGACTCATTATTCCCCGATTCAAATAAATGTATTCTCTTGTACATGTGTTGTGCATTTGTTCCATCTCCTTTGTGTGTACATGTACAATAGGCGAATGTGCCCGACTGCTCCTTTACAAGTGTGCAGATGAACACAGACAGACATGTTCATGGCTGAGGAGACGTACAGAGCACATGCACACACAGACATCTAATATATATATATATATATATATATATATATATATATATATATATATACATACACACACACATATACATTATATACACAAAATGTGCTGTTTGTACGTATCTATATGCATGTGTGTATACATAACCCATCTAGCGTGTGTGTGTAATATATATATATATATATATATATATATATATATATATATATATATATGCAATACGGTGGAGGTTTCTTGTAGCCTTTTTCACCCACCATAACTTAAAACGTGTATATATATATATATTGCCCCTGTCTGTGGATCCTGCATGCATGGTACAGTTCCATTCTCTGCAGCAGATGAATAGATTTGTAGTGTTGTTGTTTTTTTCAGGTTTGTGTGTGGATGGGTAGATGATCACATTAATAGCAGATAATCATGGGTCACCTTTATTCATTGTTTTATTATTTGTGCTAATTAATATTGTCAGAGGCTTATTTGAAAAGGTAAACATGTACATACACAAGTGTGTGTGTATATATATACTGTATATATATATTTACACACACACACACACACACACACACTGTAAACCCCATGCATACAAAGTCATATACATTTGTGATGTGTGGCATTGTCTCTGTAGCACAGGTGATACCTGCTTGATTTATATGGAATGTGCAGTCAAAGTCAAGCACTAGTTACAGCATTTTCCCTGTGCCAGCGCTGTGAGGGAGATCTGTACCCCTGAAGTATCAAGTACAGTCTCTAAAAGGCATCACACGCAGGCCTGAGATTCATATTCATGTAACCAGTTCAGTAAAAGAGGAAAGATCACTGCCAGATAAATCTAGCTGTGTGTGGGACAAAGACTTCTTTCATTTCATTGGACAAAAAAAAAGCCACAAAATGCCCATTGTGGTAGGATTTGAAACAAGGATTTTTTTGTTATGTTTTTCCCCTTATTTATTTTTCCTCTTTTGCTGTCACTGCCCATCTGTGGTGTGGGAGCCGTCTATTTTTTTTGCATATCACTTCCATCCCTGTAAAGAATGTGATGTGTCTGCAGATTTTAAGGGTCCTACTAGAACCCTTTGTCATTTTGAGACTTGGCCTTTCTGGACAACTAGCTCGTCCTATATCAGCTGCCTCCCCACCCCCCTCACCCCTCCCCCCCTGACAGGCCCAGTTTATAACAATTAAGCACATTATTTGGAATATTTTAGACAATGATCCTGTTTGAGGGATACTGATATTGCAATGTTGATTGTTTGCAAGTGCACTGCTCAGCACATTGTAAGGGCAGGATTTCTTTTTGTTGTTGCAAGACAAACATTGAAAACAGTCCATTGAGACCTTGTCGTTTTCCTGCTTGTTTTCAACCTCATCAACTCCCACATCCTTCCTCCCCCTTAGATAACTAACGCTTTCCAGCCTTACTTTTCCTCTTCAAGCTTTTTAGGTCCTTTCCGCACCGACATCTGCTATATTAGTTTGCACAATTACATTTTACGTGATGTTACCGGTTCAACCTAAGCCCTTACTGGAGAAGATACCAGTGCAGGGGTTTTCAACCAGGGTTCCTAGGCATCCCTGGGCATCCCTAAAGGGTTCCCTGTCATTTTCTGGGCATTTGAACATTTTATAAAATACAGAAGACTTTACAATGCATCTAATCACAGAGTTGCTATTTGAGATGGTTGGGGGTTCCTCAGAATTTCACTTGGGGTTCCTTAACCAGAAAAGGGTTGGAAACCACTGTACTACTGTATCTTAAACCATTACAGAATTGGCTGGTTGCATCTTAAACTGTTACAAGTCCAGTTATGAGTTTCTTAAACTGAGGTTGTCCAAATTGAGTCTTCAAGGGCCAACAGGTCAACTATTTTAGAGCAACACTTCCAAGCAATTGCCTCAGTGATGATTAAGGCTAGGTTAATTAGGGGTTCCGAAGAGAAATCTTGAAAACCTAGCTTTCGGGAACTGAACTTGTACCACCCTGAATTAACCTAGTATTGAGTTGGCTAAAAAGCTCAGTGTTTTCCAACCTTTTTTGTACAAGGAAGGAACCCCCCAGTTTTTAAGGTGCTCATCAGTAGTTGATTAAAGTTCCAAACCTTAGATGATTATCACAATAACAGTGTTCATAAATAGGTCTGTGAAGGTCTATTTTCTTGTAGTTTTTAAATCTAGCACAAAATCTTCAACTAAGCACAAAAATCCAGTCTAAATAATTTCTCAGTGGTAAACACCTCAGGTTAGTCGGAGGCTCCCCGTGGTGACGTGGCACTCTGGTTGAGAAACACTGCAGAATATGTTACTGTTGTGTTTTAGAATTGGAGACACACTTATCAAACAGTTTAATGAGACATTTTCACAGACTCAGTCCCTGTCATGGTGTTGTGAAGACGTATTTGTAGTGCCTCAGGATTGGCAGTCATTGGTTGTTGGTGCAAGTGTCACCTCTTCCAGTGTAGACGTGTATCTATTGTGTCTTTGCACCTCTTGCCAGTTATTCCAAAGGCAATTTTATATATAATATATAGCCGTGGAGACTAGCCTGTCTCCTACCTCGACCACTGTAAAAGATAAGGGCACAGTCCTCATCACTGTCTTAAAGCAACAGTCCCACAGATCAACTTTATCAACGGGGACACAGAGGTTCCAAGTTACGCACTGTTCCAAATGTAAATACCAGCTGCCAGTAACAAAGCATTGCGAATAATAGTGCATGTTATGGCCCTCACTGATTGGCCTGCTGTCAGTGATGCAGACGGTGGCCATTTGTTTTGTTTTTGTGACTGGGAATCCAGTAGCAAATTACTCTGGAACCGGGAGATCCGTGGTTACTTGTAAAACTGTTTAAGCTGATTATGTGGTGGAGATCAAAAGCTGTCAGTGGAAAGATCAGGATGTCCACATCCAGTCCTTCTAAAGCCCAGATCCACAAAAGGGGGCCAAGTTTTAGCAACAACTTTACTCCCAGGTTACAATGATTGCGCAGTTGTGCTTCACGGTATCCTACCATTTAGGTTATATAAAATAATCTGCAAATAAAACATAACGGGATTGCTGCTTTAAATGATAAATTATGGTATTCAGAAGGGCATTTAGAAATGAAAAATACAAGAATGTAAAAAAGACAATTGATGCACAACACTATCCATTGCAATCATTCTTCAGTCAGCATAGCCCCACAACACACCGCCAGTTATCAGCCTATGAGATGCATCTGTCAGTCTATTTCAGGTCATTCAAAAACGTAGCTCACCCATTGGTTTTATATTTGTAGGGTAGGAGTTGTGACCCAGACCGTCAGATAAGTCTTGTAGGTTCATACATAACTCCTATCCTTCAAGTTTCAAACCCTTGACTGAGCTACATTTCATTTTCATCCTTATGTTGAATATTATAGTGATTTGCACAATGCTACTGTTGTGTTTCGTGGCTGCTATAGGTCTGTTTTCTGCTTATCACACCAGACACAGGTAGAGTTGCCAGGTGTCCAGTATTGAACCGGACTGTCCTGTATTTGGACACTCTGTCAAGTAAAAGTGAGAGGTAATACTGGATATGTTTGTGTCCAGTATTACCTCTATGGATATGTATGTGTATACCGGTATTACCTCTCTGGTCATGTATGTGTATAACAGTATTGCGTCTTTGGGCGTGTATGTGTATAGCAGTATTGCCTCTTTGGGCGTGTATGTGTATACCTGTATTACCTCTCTGGACATCTATGTGTAAAATGGTATTACCTCTTTGGGTGTATATGTGTATACCTGTATTACCTCTATGGACATAGTGACCTGACCGGCTTGGGGGCCGCGGGATTTCCCCAGAGCAGGGATAGAGCAGGACTATTGCTAGGGGGCTGGACAGCTGCCTCCATCCTAATTGGCTACATTACCCAACAGCAGCCAATCAGGATGGAGGTGTCAGGAGCCTGGGGGTGGGGCCCAGGAAAGGAGGAAACAGCATTGAGCAGAGAGGTGAGAGGGGGAGTGTGTGTTTTGAACGCGTCACATCTTTCACTATTGTGTCCTGTATTTTTGGAGAAGTCACCCGGCAACACTAGACACAGGTGAATGCTCTGAACTCTTAGTCCCAGATACACAAAAGGGGGCTACGTTTTAGCACACTTCAGCTCCCATTCATTTGCATGGGAGTAAAGGCGTGCTAAACCCTGGCCTCCTTTTGTGGATATGGGCCTTAGAAGGCCGGGATGTAGACATCCGGATTTTTTTATAGTTAAATAACACAGTTTCACCGACAGGTTTTGATCTCCACCAGTTTCTCATCTTATACTTTTTGCATTTGATACATTATGACTCTTAATTTTTTTAACCTCTTTGCTGCCAGATGGTCCTGCCTGCTTTGCGGTGTGTCACAGTCGTCTCTGACCCTCGAGTGATTCTTTTACAGTCCTTGTATGTCCATCAACATTCCTCATCATTTAAGTACATAAATCATAATGTAAAAAACAAGGATGGTTTGTCATTGATGTATTGTATGTATGTGCTCTTTGACCTGATGGATTACAACACTTGATGTATGCTACAGTTTACGGACCATTTTACTTGTATGATCCCCTCAGTGCTGTGTGTAAATGAACAGAATAATATGTTTTTGGGTGTTCTTAACCAGAGTTTTATTCACACCTCATATGTCAGATGCTATATAAACCCGATGATTGAAGGGAAGGGAGTTCATGAAGCCATTATTTCGCACATAGCTACACCCAGCAGTTTATTTCTTTGGTTTGAACTCACAGTGGTTGATTTGATTGATCTCTTGATGTGCATTAGATAAGAATAAAAGAGTACTTAGGAAAATGTGATACAATTTAGTTTTTAGCTATGCCTTTTGTATGCTGTTAGGCTAGTCAGTAACCTAATATATGTATACTAATTATATGCTTGTATTTTGCAGAGAGCTTTACATAAGTACTAAGACACAGTAGGCCATTTTACTGCCGCAATTAGCCAATATGCACTGTGTGTTTTAACGTTGTCGCGTAGCTAGAGACCTGCACCTTCTTGGACTGCAGGCTGAGGGGTCACTAAACTTCATCCAATTCTCCCCTAACATTTGTCTCTCTTTAAAAGGGACACGCCTAGTATAATTTGTGATAGAAGTAGGATAGAAGAGCCAGGTTCTAGCAATGAGAGAAAACATGGGTCACACAAGGAGAATACATGCCTGGCTCTCCAAGCATGTAAGGCCCCCTCACCACTAATGCAGTTAACTGATCCCCCAATGCAGAAATACTTGTTGTCTGCCAAAGCCAAACTAAATATCGATAAGGCATCTAACTTTCATAGTTCCCTGCTTACTTGGGCAACTGAATGGGCTACTACATTGAATGACTGACAGCAGGTGGCATGTCCATGATATTTAACCAGATTCTTTTTTTTTGTTTTAATTTATTTCAAGGTTTTTCTCTTTATTTTGTAACTTGTGACTTCACGTCTGGTCACACATTCTTTATATAGGGCTAATCGTTTATTGAATGCATTGTTTGAGAATGATGTTGCTTTTATTACACTAGCGAGCTGTTGACACGGCAGTCTCCACGCTGTAATGAACTGCTTCCATGTATCGTAGCGGAGACCACAAAGCCTGAACTCTTCCGCTTTTCTTTTTGTCTTTTTCAATTATGTCACAGCTGATAAACCCCAATTCGTTTTCCTGATCTAATCCTTAGTAATGAGATGCCATTTGTGATGTAATGGAGTGTATACACTGTGAAATAATTGTTGTGCATGCCCGCAAGACACACAGTCAAAAAGATATTGAACAATCCAAATTACAGCAGTTTACGAACATGCATACTTTGTGTGAGCCTCTATATAACCTTACAGAACATCGGTTTTTCCGGAAATATGTCAAAAATTGAAGTCTCTGAATGTACTTACACAAAAGCAATTCAGTTTTATTAGGTAGGAAGCTGTCCTCCTCCCCGAAAATCATTGTACAGTTGTAAAATCTTTGTACTGTTTAATGACCATCTGTACCTCTGGGCTTCTAGGCCGAAACATTCTTTCTTATAAGAGGAGGTCAATAATATCTATCACAAACCAACGGGACATTCCTTTCTCCGAGTAATGGCTTCTGTATGGATGTTTGAACGGCATTTCAGGGAGTTCGAAGCAGGCAGTTGTGGTGCTGTGATATGTGTATCAAAGATGTTTTGGGATCTCAAGTAAAAAAAAGTGTAGATCAGATAAACAAATTTTTTATAGATCTCACTACCAAAAGGCAACATGACACAGTCTGTGCTGCATGTAGCCGCAGAAACATGTTTAAGAGGTTGGAAAATGTAGGGTTCTTCTTAGTACGACTTCATGGTATTCATCTTCAGGGAAATGCTGAACATGATCTGTTCATCATGTTACTGAAAATGTGTTTAAGAAGCAATCCAAGCACTTTTCTTTTTTTACGTTTCTTTTTTTTCCCCCACATAGGATTGAAGCAGGGGGTCTCTGTAGCTGACCCCCATTAATTTCAGCATTTAAGTAATGCTTGCAATGACATAAGAAATATTGCTAACATTTGCAGTATTCACATTTAGATGAACTCCGCATTCCTTGGTGAAGTCCGCTCTTGGTTCTGAAGAAAAACAAATGATTTTGTTAATCCTGCTATTCACAAGCCTATTACAACATCATCCATGAGAATGGGATGAGTGGTTCAGCCAGCTCTGCATTCTCAATGCAATTTATTATTGCAAGCTCCTTATGTATAGAAGCCAACAACAACAAAAGCTACACTATAAGCACTCGTAGAAGATCCCGTAGCATCCTGCTTAAATCATCTCAGAGGGTTAAATGCAGAAAATGTGTTCCAGGAGCTGCTGGTAGATTGTGGTTTCAAGAGACTTCGGACTATAAAAGAAGGCTCCACAAGCTCCTCAACTGGAGGAGTCTCTGTTTGAGACCAAAAGGTTGTCACGTAATTAATTACAAAAGAACCAACATATCATTAACATGGATACAATTTTACTTGAATTTGATGGCTTACAAAAAGATAACAAGGCTGGTTGTACCATTTAAGAGATTGCTTGGTAGGGCGTTGGGCTTGATGGTTTCCATGCCTATCTTCTAAGATATAATTTCCCACTGCTGCATAGTGTAATAGAAAGGAGAGAAAAGATATGGGTATCATTGCTGCTGCACAGCCACTACTGGCCTGATAAGAGATCTCTTATATGCGTTGAGCTAAAGCCTCAGTGATACTTTCTGTGCCAGCAAAGACATCAGCATCTTAAGATGGCACCAGCTAAAAGATTACATTAAGTACTGAGATGCTTTTTCTATCAGACTCGGTCGACATTTTTTCCTGGTGAGGCTTACCTTTATCCTTTACAGTGCAAGATGTGCCAGCAACACAGGCCTGCAAGCATGCAATGCACTTACTAGTATACAGTAGGATAGAAGTTGCTTTATGATAAGATACAATAGGACAGTGTGGAATCAGTGTACTCTGTAGCAGAGAAGTTGTGGACATGAAAAGCAGACAGGGTAGCACTGGGACACCATCCCAGCCTGTTTTGGGCATGTAGTCAAAAAAGTCCATGTCTGCAAAAAGACAGGTGGATCTTTTGTTTCAGGTTTAGCAACCTTGCTCCTGCTGTTTATTTAAGAGCTAGAAACACCAGAGCTGCCAACCTGACAGCAGCACCTCGTGTGGGGAAAGTGTAGCTTCTGCCAGACAGGGCCACGCTGAAATACCCATGTCCCGAAATGCGCAGCAGACATGCTAATCGGGCATCAGCGTCCTGTTTCCTCAGTGGGCCATGTTTGTGGTCTTGCCTGTTCTCTCATTCCATATACTCTGAGATACACAGAGATAGATGCAGCCGTGTAATCAAAAACAGATGGGGCTATTAGAGCAGTGATTCTCAAACCTCCCCACATGAACACCGTCTGCAACACGTTTTCGGAATAACACATATGAATGCATCTAATTTGAGTATTAAACAAAAGACAATTTATTGGTTACCCCAAAAGCCCAGGTAACTTAGGTCCTTGAGGAGAGGTTTGAGCAATCCAAGCTGGTGATTTCGTTGGCGAATTATTCTTAATTTTTAACATAGGATTGAAGCAAGGGGTCTCTGGAGCTGAACCCCATTAATTCCAGCTATGGGGACCCACTGCTTTCAGAGATACTTACCTTAGTAGGGGGTGCCAGTAGCCGCTGCGCTCGGTTCCCAGGGTTCGCGTAATGGCTGTTTCAACGCTCCCACGCCCTGCGAGCCAATAGGAAGCCGTGACATCATCAGATGTGTCTTCATACTGTCCAACGTGACACAGGAGCTTTAAACATTGCAGAGATACCGGCACACCCTTTGGAGGTCTGTATCTCAGGAAGCAGGAGGTCCCCGGAGCTGAAATTAATGGGGTTCAGCTCCGGAGACTCCCCTGTTCAATACCTATGTAAAAAAAATAAGAAACTAAAAAATGGATTGCTCCTTTAAAAGACTGTGAAGATTTTTCTTGAAAGAAGCACAGCAGAGGCAGCGGATCTCAGACAACGTCACCACTATAGGCGTTTGTGGATCCCCCTAAGCAGAAATAACGGCGTGGTTTCCTTTCCTTAACTCAATATCTCAGGAACATGGGGATCCCTGGGGTTTTAAGGAGCATGGTTCAGCTGTAGGAAAATGCTGTTTTTTGAAAATTGTTGTCTTGCACTCCAGGAAGTGAATGGTTTGACGCCTCAGTACCAATTACTTAGCCACTTATTGGTAAAATCAGATGTATACAAATCTTCCTTTAGACCAGTGGTTTACAACCTTTTTTGTGGTTAGGAAACCCTAAGTGAAATTCTGAGGAAGCCCCAACCATCTCTAATAGCAACTCTGTGATTAGATGCATTGTAAATGCGTCTGTATTTGATACCATTTTCAAATGACCAAAAACTTGCAGGGAACCCTTCAGGGATGCCCAGGGAACCCGGGTTGAAAAACACTACTTTAGCTATCTGTAATGTAACCCTCTGAGCCTGGTTATAACTGGACCTCTTCTAGCTTGAGAGAGGCTGCTTGTGAGCAGCCACAATGTCTCTGTACTTTACAAGAAGTATTAGGCTGCGTCCATAGGACTGCAGCCGTGCTGAGGCGCGCGGAGGCTGAGGGAAAGCGGGTGCTTTCCCTGGCCTTGGTCCGCGCGCCGTCCGAGGGTGTGTCGCGGGGGGGGGGGGGGGGGGGCGCCAGTGACTTCACGGAGCTGGTTCGCCCTCATTGGGCGAACCGCTCACGTGACCGGCCCTGCGCTCCCTTGAGCGCTTGAATTTAAAATTTTGGTAAGACTTACGCTTCCGCACGCTTGCGTAAGCGTAAGCGAGCCCCTGCTAAAGCCGCTCTCATTGCGGCTGCAGGGGCTCAGTGCCGAGCGTGAGCGCGCCTCAGCACGGGTCAGCGCATGAGCGCTGACCCTGGACGCAGCCTAACTCTGAAGAAAGTCCCTTGTGCCCATCCTTTTTGTAGTGTTCTGCAAGTACTTACCTTGACTGTCACATGGGGCAGCTGAAGACAAGAGCACCGGCCAGATAAGTTGTTGGACTTTCTAGTTATTTAGTACAGTGCCCAAGGTCCTTTTTTCTCCTCTTCTGTATTAACCAGCTGCTTATATGCCACCCTCCCTTAATATGACTGTCAGTAGGAATCTCCAGAGCAGCCCCCCTCTTGTAGTCAGGCTAAGGAGAGTCAGGAGAATAGTATAGTATCAATCACAGGCCTGCGGTTTTAGTACCAGAGTTGATAAAAATACCAGTTATTACTGTGTTACATGCTGTGTGCCTCAGTTAGGAGCCGCTTTTAGCTACACTGCTGCCAAGTTGCCTTTTGAAGAACAGTAAAACACAATGCTTGCAGCAGAATCGCCTTATCTGTAGCCTTCAACTTGAGATATTTGAGCTTTATGTGCTGACATCATTCACAGAAGAAACGGCTAAAATAAGATTATACTACTCAGCATATTTTCCCCGTTACGCATAATAGGTTTGAGTTATCAAGTCAGACTCTTCAGTGGCAGGCGGGCAGGCCACGCATCGCATCTATTGCAATGTATATTATCCTAAAGCAATTCTGTAAATATCTCAAATGGTGGATAATGGGTAATCTGCAACAGTCACTGGTTTAAACTGGTGCGCTTGCATCGGAAGGAACTATATTTCAGCGTTGAAGACGAGACAGCGGAAAATTTGCAGTGGTTTCCCCAGAAATATTACAGCGTACAAAGTGGTGTTGTGGCTTTTATGTTTTTATATGGTGAAAATATAAATACATCACTTGCTGGAGCTGTTTAAAAAGCAGCAAAAAAAGGTTAAATCTTATTGGTTTTAAAAAAAATAAATCGCTTCTTTAGTATTAGATAATAGTGACTGTTTTTTTTTTTTTAATTCAACTCTTAATGCTATTTTTAATGAGTTTTAAAGCATAATTTGATTTCTATAGCAGGGTTTAGCCACCTCCCCAGTAAATTCCCTATTAATATGTGCATAAATACAATCCACACAGTGATAAGTCATTAGCTAAATTGCCAATCGATCCAATCTCCTGTGATCGATCGGCGAAGATTCAGCTCTGGGGTTCACAAAATGACTGCAGTGCAGTATTGACTCAGAATCTGTGACTTTGTAAATGGTTGCTATAGAAACAAAAAAGGCTTGTTACATTAAAATACATGAAAAATGTAATTCAGGGTTGTTTAATGAAAATAAATGCGACAAGTATTTTCTCATAGTAAACTGATTTATTAACAAAAAAAAAACACATATGTAGGATATTGCTTGGTCTGCAGCTTTAATGACTGAGCGTTTAAATATTGCTGTTGTATCTGCCATGAGATCACTAAGGGGCATATTTACTCATCGCTGCTATTCCATAGCATGAAGAAGAGTATAGCGCTAGCCTTTTGCAAATGAGGTGTATTAGAACTGACCAAAATAAGATGCAAATGGTATTTTATGCGCCTGTCTGCAAACATTGGCATCAACAGGCCGGATTTAATCCCAATTGATTTAAATGGGCATAAACCAGTTTAATAGCACATCTTGCATTTGCCTCCATTTTATAGTCATTTCTACAGCTGTTTGTAATTTAGGAATGCTTCTTAATTGAGCGCTTATATGGATCAGGTGTAAATCAGACTACACTATAAGAACACAGGGACTTTAACATGGATTTAGATGAGCCATTGCGGCTTTTGCTGCTCTATTAATGCACAGGTGCTACCTAGCCCAGGCTTTACAGGACAATAGACCAAGAGGCAGGAGAAGAAGGGAAATCATTGTTATATTTGCAGGCAAAGGTCAAACTCAAAAGAGTTTCTGATGACGCAAATGCGGGCAGACTCTGCGCGCACGTAATTGTTACGCACGGTCTGATTATTGCGTCAGATGTACAATCTACACATCAGTCATTGTGTTCATCTAAGACATCATTAGCATAATTGTAGCCCAGGTGCGTTTCTCACAAAAATGAAAATCGTGCTCGAAGTGTCTTATGAAATAGCACCACTTGGTAAATATGGGCCGAATTGCGCCCTTTCAGTTCGTCACAAGATGGCGGCCTCTGTAATAGTTTCTGTCTCCATTAAATACACACAGAGTTTAGTGTAGCTCATTTTTTCATCAGAATAATGCTGCCCCCTCGCTGCATCTAGCATAAGCTAAAGTGAATGATCTTAAAGCTTAAATAAACAGTACCATAAACTTGGTGTACTGGGTCTGAGATGGATACCAGTTGAGATGCATCTACATGTCATGTATATTATTGTAAAATGTCTATTTGTCTGCACATTTCAGCTTTACCACCTGATAACTATACCACACATGAACAACTTGTGAACCTCCCTCTGCCTCAGGCCTGTGATGGTCATTTGGTAGCCCTTGCGTAGCCATAGAGTTGCTGTCCTGCTCTCCCATCTTCTTTTCTGAGCAGTCATTCTCAATACGTAGGTGAACTAAGATTGACTCATTGTCTGGGCTTTTGAGGTTCCACCCAACAGCTGGATGAGAGTATTTGAAGGAGAGATTGGTGAGAACTTGGTATCTATCTCCTTCTCCTTACCAGCAGTGGTGTGCCATTTACACCCAGCTTCTGGTATTCTCCTCCTTTCCAACATTGTCAAAGAGAGGAAGCTAAATAGATGTTCTCACTCAATGATACCACATCATAGTCTCCTGTAAAACAGTCCTTGCTCTCTACTGCTGCCACAGCCTGACAAATAGGCAGCAGACCATACGTCAGGGAAGCGCATGAAGTTAGGGAAGAAAAGGGGAGATGATTCAGGACACAGACACTATAAAAAAAGGAGAGAATTGAGCAGGACAGATATATGGAATGGGAGATTACAAAGGGGTATAACGTCACAGAAAAGTGGACACAAAGAACAGAATAAGTGGGAGATGCTCAAAGGTGGGAGATTCCTGTTGTCCAACTTCTTGGTGACTTTCTCCCAACCTTACAATGTATTGTATCAATAGACCATAATTTGGAGGCGTTTAGATACAGTAACTTGAATAGCCCAGACTGTCTTAAATGTAACTACATTTGCTTTTGACAGTGCCTTGGATAAAAGTGGCAATCGCAACTGTATATGGGTTTGTGTATTTAGTTCAGGTTCCCTTGAATAAAAGGTTTACAAAAAATAAATAAATAAATAAAACTCTGGAGAGGCTTTCCCAGTCACCAGCCAGCGTGTTCAATAAGTGGGTGTATGGATTATTGTGTTGATGAATCCTCTCTTTTATTAGTAAATGCAACCGTGACTCAGTTTATACAGCAGTTTTACACTTGTCATTCAATTTATAAGCAAAAGTAAGGAGTGAATGATAGGAACCAGCATTATCATTACAGCTTATTGGTGTATACTCCATGCATTTAACTTAATCTTCTAAGAGCTGGAGAACAATTTTACCTGTGAAAACAGATCAAATAATGTACAGGTGTGCAAAAAAATATAGATTTTTTATTTTTTTTGCATTGAGAGGCAAAGATTGTACTCATCAGGCATTGAGAGTAAAGCTAGAGTCGCCTGAAGCTTAAACATTTGTGGAGAATGGTTCAAAAAGAAATGCATACATTCGTTAATCAGGCTGAAGTTGCATCTACACAGAGCAAAGCAGCAGAGAGTTTATGATGGTAATCCACCCTACATAAAGTGTAATTATAATATATGGGGTGGACTAAAATGTTAGAAACATAAGAGCCAGCTAAAATTTGTAGCAGACAAAGTTTTGGTGAGCGGCAGGGGGGTGGGAGGGGGTCGCGCAGCGCGGGCTGTTCTGGTCTCTCCTCCTTCCCCCCGCTGCTCAACTTTGGCTCTGAAAACTGTGTAATTCAGCAGGCATAAGCTTATAGGGCTCCATGCTAAGATTTGCAGCAGAAGGGGACACTGTGTGCTCATTTGCATGTCATTTCCCAGAATCCATAGTTGCAGTGGAAGCACTGTGTGCTAGCAAAGTTGCAGACCTGTCTGAGACATGTGAATGTGAGTGATATAATATAAGATTTTATCTCTGTTATTGTACTGCTAACAACAATAAGTACGCAATAATAAATATTATGGCTTGACGATATCATAAATGCACAGAGAACGTGTAGAAAATACTTTCAGGCATCTTTCAGTGAGCTTCCATTTTAGGGGCTTATTCATTAAGCTGCGTTAGTGCCGTACCTTGCAATCTTGCCTTACCTTGCCTCAGGCACCAAAAACATAGATTGTAAGCTCCACGGGGCAGGGACCTGTGCCTGCAAAATGTCTCTGTAAAGGGCTACGTAAAACTAGCAGCACTATACAAGAACATGCTATTAATATTATTATTATTAGTATTATTAGTATTATTATTATCTGATTACAGATTACACAGTACAGCGCTAACTGAGCTTAATGAATAAGCCCCTTGGACTTTTGAAGTGCTCAAAGCTTTTAATATTTTCAGGATGTTATTTTATTTTGGCTCCTTTTCTGCCATCTTAAGAAGCAAAAATAGAGAAGCGAGTTGGATCCCATAGTGTTGTATTTGGAATTTAATGAAGAGCTAAAAAAATTAAGTTTGCACTCAGGAACCGTTGAGTTTAATATAGTCCATGGGAAAAAGTGAGGTGGAGAGGGGTTCCGGTGTCTCGACATCCTTGTGTTCTTCCGCGTGTGCGCAGTGACATCTCATCCGGCCTCTCACTCTGCGCATTTGCGTCGCAAGTAAAGACGTCACCACCGCCATGTTCTCAGAATAGGAGTCTCCCAATGCGCTTCATAGCTGTGCAGCTACTTTATCAGGATTGCTTATTGCTAATACCTCAACAGGCCTTACATAGCGCCCCTTACTAAGAAAACATTGACAATTCAATATTCCCAATTGGAACCAATACGTGCACTGTAAATGACCCAAATATAGTTTGCCAAAAAAAGATAATATAAAGCAATAAATATAGTTATAAAAAAGGAGAAATCAATTACTTGAGCATAAAAAAAACCATCAATAGCAAATAATAATATGATACATGTGATATGTCTAATTTGATATATATGTATGTATATATATATATATATATACAGTGTTCGACACACCTATACATTTGCTCGCCCCGGGCGAGTGGATTTAACCCCCGGGCGAGTAAATATTGGCCCAAGCAGCACACGTTTGGTACTAGGTGGCGAGTAGATTTTTTGGTGATTTGTCAACCACTGTGTATATATATATATATATATATATATATATATATATATATATATATATATATATATATATAATCAAAAAATAAATAGATGATACCGTTCTGTGGCTAACGAAATGCTTTTATTTGTGTGAGCTTTCGAGATACACTGATCTCTTCTTCCGGCGATGTTACAATGAATGAAGCAAGGATTACTTAAAAACAGTGTCTCTTGGAATGATCAGTGTATCTCGAAAGCTCGCACAAATAAAAGCATTTCGTTAGCCACAGAACGGTATCATCTATTTATTTTTTGATTATTGAAGCTCGGCTAACACGGTACTGATACCTCTACATGAAAAAAAAAATATATATGTATGTATGTATGTATGTATGTATGTATGTATGTATGTAGGTAGGTTGCCTGTATTATCAGGCAAATTCTAGTGTGACTACCTGATGTTTCTTTTCTTCTTTGTTCTCTTCACACCCACAGATTCTCACTGAGTAAGTTGTGATCACACTCAAGCTGTGGTGGTATTTTGGTTTGGCTGGAAACTTTTTGTCAAACCGTTTCTTCCATGCACAAGACATTGCCTCAATGTGTGCAAAAACAAATAAAATTATGTTTGGCTCTAAAATGGGTTACAATATGGAGCAACATCGTTTGTATACAAGGTGACACTGTGCTCATTTCCATGTCCTTTCCCAGAACCCCTTGCAGCAATGGAAGCACTGTATGCTAGGAGATAATGGGGTAAAGCCGGGTTGCAGATCTTTCTGAGACTTGTGAATGTGCTCACAAGTGGTATTTTTATTTACTATACAAGATTACACATCTGCAGTGCACATCTTAATCTAGAATAATAACCCCTGCATCCACAATAATATTTTTTATTACATGGAACTGACAATATACACAGCACTGTACAATGTTGCTTCCTGGTGCGCAGGTAGATAAAGTGGATGGGCCAAGGCCACAAGGAGATCCGACGCTGCGATTTGAACGAGGTTCAGCCAAATCACTGAACTCCTTCTTGGAGATGAAATGTAGAGTGACACCTTCCTCAATAAAACTTTGAAAAAGATACCGATGCAGGGCCAAAATATTGGAGACATAAGATAAATATTTACTTGTAGTATATTGGGGAGCCCAGCTCTTATTTGATGTATTGACATCTCGCCCTTTGTGTTAAGAGAATTTTATGACATATATGTTTAACTCCATTATGTGGGGGAAAATTTGATCATCCCTATTTGGTGATATCGACTTTTATTTGACTTTTTCATCTTCACATTTTTCTCAACATGCGTATTGCTGTTTCTGCCTGTACATAGAGGTAATTGGCAGGTAGCTTCTGGTCATGTTTATTTGGCATATAACTATATACGTGTGACGGTATTATAGTACCCGTGTTACCACTTTAGAGATGAATTGATCCTTACATGTTCTATTTACCTATGTACTGTTGTTAAATACATGTGCAATAATACATTGTCAGATACGATGCTTGTGGTAGTACTTGTTTGGTTTTGTAAATCGTTGCTAATGGGCAGTAGGTTTTACTCTTTTGATTATTAATAAATGTATGTTTAGAGTGCTCCAATCCTGGGAATCTGTATTTTCTCTTCTTTATTGGAAATTGTATTGTGTGCGCATAGACAATTTCAAGGAGCATGATCTGTGCTCTTTGCTCCAGCTCTGTTTCATTTAGTAGATGTATTGGTTGTTTTTAAAGGCGAGAAGTAACCTACTCGCATTACTGTTGGTATTAACCATGTAACTGCTTCTCAAGGTTGGAGACCCTTGGATCCTTGCCAAGACTAGCTCTTCGTTGCTAGTGATTCATATGCCCCTTTTCAGTGTGCTGCAAAGCCGCTTGTCTGTGCAGGAGAAGATTTGGATCCAATGTATTTGAATGGGGCTGATGTCGTCTTAAGCACTGGGAAGCATCGAGGCAGAATACTGAAAGGTGCCGAGTACCTGAAATAACACATTCAGATTATTCCTTTAGTTTCTTCCTTTATTACCCTGGTTACATGAATCAGCAGTGTTACAGAAGCTACTGTAGTTGTGCGTTGCTTTGCTGCTCTATGGAGATTTCTCTCTCAAGCATTGCATCTCTTTATAGTAAAACACACACGCACATCTTTCTCTTAGATACAGCAAATAAAAATACCACTTTGGGGATACATTTGCATATCTCAGACAGGTCTGCAACCCTGTCTTTCCCCATTATCGCTTATCAAACAATGCATCCACTGCCGCCAGGGATTCTGGGTAATAACATGCAATGAGCTCTCAGTGCATCACTCTTTACTTCTTATCCATTGTAACATCTTTCTCCGATGGAATCTTGCGGCCCGGTGGCTCTAGGTAGGTCTGACGTACAGTACTGATAAAGGGTTATTCTTGCAGCTAAGCTGTTTGACCACAACTATTTCTTGGTCATGCAGGGACAGTGGGTAATTAGCTCTTTCTCAGCCTTGGGATATTAACCGCATCATCACCAGTAACGCCCAGACTGCATGGTCTGCACAGTGAAATCCTAAGGGTCCATAGATCTGAGGTTTTACAGTGCCTGTACTTGACATGTATTACATGTTGATTCATGCGAGTGGTTAGCACTCTTACCTCTAACACCTTTGTGCTGACTGAACTTTGTGATGTGCCGATGGTTTGAGTGGTACAACTTAATACTGAGGCTGCCACAGGTTCCAAGTAGGGACAGGTTTCTGTAAGTCAGCAGTATTTCGGAGACCGAGCATGAGCCTGCTTTCAAATGTAACCTATGATACGAAATAAAATCACTTTGCTGATTGTAATACGTATTTTATGCTGTATACAGTTATTCCTGATTTATTTGTGCATTTCTGCACTCTAATGTTACTCTACAGTTGTTGATTAATATCCTTCATTTATAAGGGACTGACATGTTTTGCAGTGCAGTACAATGGGTTTGAAAGACAGTAATATACAGGGTTGCACAGTGATCATTTTGGGGAGGAGGGTTGCCAAACTTGCCACCTCTTTGGCAACCCACCGACTCGGTATTAGGAAGTAGGAACACATCGCAGCTACAGTATCCCCTTGTGCTCTCCCCCACTGCCCTTCTATGCTCAGCTGCACGTAACATACAAAGATATTTCATCATTTACACAGACAGCACTAATACATGAGTCAGAGACATCACTACTGCAAGACACGTATCTTTTCTTTGTTGGAAGTAGTAGTTTCATGCAGTCTATAAAAACAAAGTAAATATGTATTCCCTAGATAGGAATAATATTTACTCTTGCTGTCCCATGGGGATGTTTTACTTGAACTTATGCCCAATCCGTTGCTCCCCTGATGAGTGAATTTCCTCTGTCTGCAGCTCGACGCTCAGAATGTACGAGGTCGTTGTTCGGTTGTTGCAGTAACACAGCCTGAGCTCCTTCGGCAAGTCTGGGGCTTCGTACATATGTGTTTCAGCATCCAGCTGGCTAAGTGGTACCTGGACCAACTGCAAGCATTGCTCTTCTACACGCGTTTAATGCAAATGCATGGACTTTTACTAGTCGTGTTTACCTCTACGGTGCTGGAGGCGGGGGGCAGGGAAAACTTTAGCAGATGCTAATGCCAATTATTGACAATGGAGACATAGTATATGGCTCAGCACCTCAAACCCAGGACATACTTGAAAACGAGAGGTAACTCTCAATGTATTACTTCCTGATAAAACATTTTATAAATAAATAAATAACTTGCAGAATGAATTACTGACACGTTCAACATGGAATGGATTTAAGATACTTTATTTGAACTTAATTTGTTGGGGAATGGAACATATACCGATGTAGGCAAGGCTTAAGCGACACGGTTAATGACTTGAAAACCCCAATTTAGAATCTGTGAAAAAAGACATGGGGTAATGTGTTAATCATTAGGGGGATCGTTTTTGTTTTTCCAGTGTGGATATATTCGACCATTGCCAGAATTTTGCCATTTCTAATGACCGCATAATAATACCTGTACGGTTTGTTGGCTAGGGACGACTTTGCTGTCCTCTCTTCACAAATAATATACACAGCTGCCTCCATCTTTCAGCCCAGTGTTTACGAAATAAAAATACAATTTCTTTAACCTAATATTGAAGTGATCCTTTCGGAGATTTACTGACTGGTGTTGAATATATGTTAATACAGTAAATGTTCCCGTGCACTTGTATTTTTTTATGTTTTGTACAGTAGGATATCTGCATCCCCTCCCCCCCGCTCACTGATTTTTAAAGAGTGTGTATTTTCCTGTGACATGAGCCCCAGACTGATAAGGCGCTCCCTCATCGTGACATCACCTGACTTCAAAGCGTTTTTATCAGCGAAGCTCAGGAAAGGACAGTTTCTCTGACAAGTCTTTTTGAAGTCTGCTTGAAAAACAGTTCTGCGTTTCTGGGTGCCTAAAGTTAGACTAAACAGCAGAGGTTGCCAAGCCAACAATGCTGCAGGCCTGGGGCCTTTCTATCGCCTTCCATGCTGGAAGGCTGGGGGCCCCAGAGTGCCACGGAACTTCCAGGATAGCGACCACGTGGTCGCGCGGGGGTAGAGGTGATGTGGTTCTGGCCTGTCCCCAGTGACACAAATGAAAGTGGATCCACCCTACAAAAATTCTTATAATTTTGAGCGTTCTGGCCCTGGTCACATTTAAGGAATAAGAGAAAAGATGAATGATCCAGGGCAACTTCGGATCTTCTTAAAGAAATTTAATCAGCACAAAAGAACACAACGTTTCATCCTTCCTGGAGGACTTTATCAAGTGACTGGCTACTTTTTAGGCAGATATCCGTGAACCAGGAGCACCGGTCTTTGCAAGTATATTGACTTTGTTATATGTGGTATGCAGCTCCTCTTGTTATATCACATTTAGGGAATGTCATACGGGACATTGAAACAGATATATACATTTTTTTGAATAAAAATATATGGCCAATAGAAGAAAAAAAAATAAGGTTGGTAATCTGTTTAAAAGAATCACATTGAGCTCACTTTCAACATACAGCAGGGCCCCGCTTCTCGGCGATCTGCTGATACGGCGGCACCGAGAAGGGGGCCGCCATCTTTGATTCCGAGTCGCGCATGTGCAGAATGGGCGGTTGCGCCCAGCGCGCATGCGCAGACCGTTGTCTGCGCGCGCATGCCGTAGTTTGCGCGCGCAGACCATAGGCCGCGCATGCGCAGAACGGCGAAAACGCAATTCTGTGCATGCAAAATCACTGAAAATCGCCGGATCCGCTTTCGCCGATTTTCAATATACGACAGGCCCCTGGAATGGAACCCGCTGTATTCCCGGGGCCCTGCTGTATATATTTGGGGGTGGGGGGTGGGGGGGAAACTGCACATTTAAAGCTCCTGTCAGTCTGAGCCAGTTTTGGAATAATTAGAAAATCTGAAACTAACGGGAGGCTTTCAAAGCATGATCGAGTCAATCCACAACCCAGTGGGCGCTATTCACAGTACAAAGCAGTCTTGTGCCTCAAGGAACCTTGTGGCGCTGGAAGACACCTTACAGTCCAGTGAAGCCAATAAGGTATCTTCCAGCACCAGAAGATGTCTTATGGCAGAAGACTGCTCAGTAAATACGGGCCTGTATCTGCCCTTCGGCTGACGCCTGTGGGGAGACTCTCATATCAAAGAAGTCCTGAGGTTAAGTGATAGCAACTGGAAGCAAATAGACCCTCCCAGCAAAAATGCAGGGGGTGGGGAGGAGAAGGTGACGATTTCCAGGTTTTTCAAGCGGTGTCTGTCATTTCTTGATGAAATTAACCCTGTCCACGTTTGGTGGACAGGAGCAGTGAAGGGGAAGCATGGCGAGGAAAACCTCTTTGGGGAACTGCCTTTGGGGAGACTCGAGCGGTCAAGAGTATTCGTGTGAGTTATTTCAGTAGAAAAAAGCCAGATGTGTACATCCAGTAAAAAGGACCACCGTTTACAGTATACAACATATAAACCGAATACTTGATGAATTAAAATATGGATAAATAATTGCTACAGCCAGTGTGTTTCTCTCTTGAAGCTCTCTCGCTATTTTCTCAATCTCTTGTTAAAAAATTGTGTTAATAATGTGACCATACATTTATAAGGAAATATACTACCCTATTTCCTCGATTCTAAGACGCACCCTTGATTTAATAAAAAAATATGGAGGAAAAAACCCACTATATTAAATGTGCAGATTTGTTTTAACTAGCAGATAATAGCATACATTTATCTAGACTACACTACTCTTCACTAGACTGCACTACATTATGCTGTAACCACGCTGCCGCTGAGCGCGCTTGGCGAGATAACTTTAGTGATTCCCAATAAGTACGGCAGCGCTTGCCGAAGGAGGAAGGGGGGGGGGGGTGGAGAGAATAGAGGGAGGGGGAAGGGAGATAATGGAGGAGGGGGGAGGGAGACAATGGAGGGAGGGAAGGGGTGAGTGAATGGGGGTAGTGAATGGGGGGGAGGGCGAGAATGGAGGAAAGTGGGGGAGAGAATGGAAGGGGAGGGAGAATGGGGGGTAAGGGGGGAGGGAGAGAATGGAGGGAAGGGGGAGGGTGAGAATGGACGGAAGGGGGGGAGGGAGAGAATGGAGGGACACACACACACATACACACACACAGAAAGAGACACACACACAGAGAGACACACATACACAGAGAGACACACACGCACACACACAGAGAGACAGACACACACACAGAGACAGACACACACACAGAGATAGACACACACACACAGACAGACACACACACACACACAATGACTGACACACACACACACAGACAGCTGATGGTCGCCCGGGGAGGGATGGAAGAGGCAGCCGGCGACACCTCTGCAGCTGCACCGCCCATCTTTTGGTCGCCCGGGAGTGGGGGGGGGGGGTTGGTAGAGGCCGCCATCACCTCTACCGTTGCACTGCCAAGGTAATGGTCAAGCCGGGGGGAGGCGGGAAATGGGAGATTCAGCCGACGGCACCTCTGCAGCTGTACCGCCCAGCTAATGGTCGCCCAGGAGCAGGGGAATGGGAGATGCAGGCGGCACTTCTGCAGCTGCACCGGCCAGCTGATAGTCGGGCTGGAGCCCAGCCTCACCGCCGACAGTCACGCTGGGGGGCAATGGGAAACGCAACCAGCACTTCAACCAGCCGCCAATGACACCAGCTTTTTGTAAGTGGCCTCTAGAAGTTTTATTTATGTATTAAAACATCGATTCTAAGACGCATCCCAATTTCACACATGTGCAAATGGGAAAAAATGTGTGTCTTAGAATCGAGGAAATACAGTATTTGTTAAATACTGTACCAGAACCAGTGAGAAAAAATGGTATAGGCTCTGTAATGTTCCATCTTGTATTGGACAAATTAGTTAATCTTGTGGCAGCCAATAATTTGGCATTTTCATTAAACTTTTTTGCTGTGGTTTTTCTATTATCACTATATATTTTGGAGAGTCGCTTGTCTGTTAGTCTGTTAGCTATGCATTTGTACACCTCTTAAGATATCGTAATCAAATGTTGCATGATGGTTTCTGAGATCAAGGAGCAGGTTTTTGTCTGTTTGAATACAATTGAACGCCATTTTGAATCAAGATGACAGACTGAACCTTTCAAAACTGCACTGATTTGAACCAAATTCTGCAGGATTACACCGTGTATATGTATGCGTATACACACACACACACACAGAGAGAGATCTGTACCGTGTTAGCCGAGCTTAATAAATCAAGAACGAACCACCGAATGGTATCTATTGTTTTATGATTTTATATATACTGTGCGATCGATATCATATGCATATATATATATATATATATATATATATATATATACGTTCTCCTGATGAAGTCTCGTTCGAGACGAAACGCGTAGAGATTGCTGTGGAGCCTACTGTCCAGTTTGTATATTTTATACTGACACTCATATGCATATATTGCACTTTTGCTGCGTTGCTAGCATTTTGCTACCAGCCATTCAGACATTCAAGTTCCTGTTTACACTGTGAACTCTCTCCGGCTGAAACCTCGCTGATGTCATCGAGCTCACGCGAGATTTGATTCAGTGTATGCTCTGTGTAGCGCCGGAGCAAGGGGAAGGCGGCGTCCCTCGTGGCTTTCGGTCCCTGCTGGGACATAGAGGGGCTATTGTGGCAAGACACACCGCGGACATCACACCAAAGTCCTCCTCTTTGGGTTCCTGCGTCTGAACGGGCTGAGTTGTACTCAAAAATGCATTTTATTCAGCTCTGTTTGTGAGTGTGTATTTTTATCCCTTATATTTTAAATTTATTCAATTTTACGCTATGAGTGCGCCTGTTTTTTCTGTGTTTTTGTAGATATATATATACATACATATATACAAAAAAAACATATACAGGTAGTCCTCGCTCTCCAACGTTTCACTTTACAACGAGCCCACTGCCACTGATTAACATTGGACTCACTTTACAACGGTTTCAGAACGGATTCCATTGGATAACCGAGGACTGCCTGTATTATAAATATATATATATATATATATTTATATATATATATATATATATATTATGCACGCAGTCCTCGGTTATCCAATGGAATCCGTTCTGAAACCGTTGTAAAGTGAGTCCCATGTTAATCAGTGGCAGTGGGCGCTGGATAACGCATTCCGGCGTCGAAAAACGGCCCATAGGGTTGCATTGTAAAGCTTTGGATATGCCATTCGTTGTAAAGTGAAATGTTGGAGAGCGAGGACTACCTGTATATGTTTTTTTTGGTCTTGGAGCTAAAGAATTACAGTATCCATTTATAAATCTCAGTATTTTTTGGTTTCTTAGAGTTCGCGAGCAACGTCGGGTACTTTCATCTTGTCAACTCATAATTGAGTGACTTTTGATAAAATAAGACCTTTGTATTATCAGTAAGAAGTGCTTTCTCAATTTTGGTTCAATATACTGTACATTTGTTCTTAGTTACATATAGAGACATTAGACATTGTTACCCTTCTTTGTGGGATCTTATAGTTCTGTGAAAGTAGTCCAAGCAGGTACCGCTGGACCTAATCCTTTCGCTGCAAGATAGACCTGCTGGTTTGTCTGGTTAAAGATGCAATCCCTGCCACTGTTATTGAAAACAACATATTTCTATGTTACTGTCACCTTTTAATAAAATTGCTTGAGCTAGAAACACTGTCCTCCAAAAATATTTATTTGTAATAGTCTGGGATTTTTAGGGAATGGAACTAAATGGTTTTAGTATGTGGGTTAGGGAGAAATAAGACATTCTGCATGATATTTTTTTAGATCGTTTTGCAATTATCAGACTTTCTCAAAAATGTTTTGGGAGGGATAGCGCCTTTAAGTCAATACCCACTGCCCCCTGTTGTTATTTTTTAATTAACATTACCAGAATAGTTGGGATTTCCGGACCATGACCTCTCCAGTCTTATGGAGAGATGTACTCAATGTATTTGATAAAAATGGCTAGAAATAGGTACTGGTGCTTTTACAGAACACATGCATTTAAAGCTATAGCTATGAAATTACTTTGTGTACATGTACTGGAAATTAAGATTCCCCCCCCCCCCCCCCTTCCCAGTTAAGTCATCTCTATTATCAGTGTTCGACAAACCTATACATTTGCTCGCCCCGGGTGAGTGGATTTAACCCCCGGGCGAGTAAATATTGGCCCAAGCAGCACACGTTTGGTACTAGGTGGCGAGTAGATTTTTTTGTGTGGCAAGTAGATTTTTTGGTGATTTGTCAACCACTGTCTATTATTACTGTTAAAATAGCGGCCAGGGAAGAATTGCAGCTTTAATAAACAGGTGATGTTCCGAAAAAATGTCAGTGCCAGCATAGCCTTATTTTGCAGCAGAAAATAACAAGCTCACCTTGAAATGACCCCTGTAGTTTCTCTAGAGCAGTGTTTTTCAACCAGGGTTCCTAGGCACCTTTGGGTTCCCCGTGCATCCATAAAGGGTTCCCTGCAATATTCAGGTTATTTGGAGGCAAGTAAATACCAGTTGATGCTAAACAAGAGAAGAATCATAGATTACTAGTACAGTATAATTTGCACTTCCTTAAAAATATTAGTGCTACCCTCTAGCATGCTTTAAAAGTTTCTGTGAAGAAATATAGGCCGACCTGAATGTCTGGGTTAAAAGAAGGACCTCCCTCCTATTGTCTGTTTGTCTTAACATGTATGTACTTTTTGGTTATACAGTACAAGGCAGGCGGGAGAAGCCAAAAACACAGATCAACATTAGAGGCAGGGCCCTGATGTGCAGATGGTGGACATTTCAAGTACTGTTATTTTCAGGGAGTTCAAGGCATCTGGAAGGGCGTGTCTTTAATGTGGGCTAGGTGTACCCAGACATGCCATACCCACCAAACCCGGATAAGGCATCTCAGCGTCTTGTGGCCTTATTGGAAGAATAAAATGCAAGCGATGTTGCACACTGTACCTCGTTCTCTTCAGTGGCAGTAACACGAGTCCAGCAAACCTTCGTTAATTTCCTGATTATTGTTGCAACTAATCTGTATTTTACAGAAGCAGAGCACATTTTAATGCAGCAAGAATGAATATATTAAACCTGATCCATGCATACAAAGGTTCCAGTCCCGTGGAAGGACAGAATGCACTTCATGTTACATTGTTTCCGGCTAAAGTGCTGCAAGGAAATAATTAAGCAACAATACTTTTAGTCACTGTTGGAACTAAATCTCTGAGCGTGAAATGCGATTGTTGAAATTGACCAAGGTCAACACGTATATAGTTGCTAAAATGGGAACCAATACTTCCAAGTAGTTATTGTGTAAAAGAATGACCTTTTGGACGTCTTTTTGCCTGTCCCATGACCAAGGTTTTACTGTTAACCTAAATGGAATGGATTTTGGAATGGCTATACCTTACAGAAGCAATAATACTTCCCCCACCCCAATGTTGACTGTGTGCCTAACATAATGGCCCCCTTTCAGTTTCAATCAATCCTTCAGTCAGTGTAACTCAGCAGCTACAATGTATCCTTATATTACTATGGCCTCGTCCATGCGGCTGGTGCGCGCGTGCGCGATGGAGCGCCGTGACGCTCTCATGCAGCAGGGGCGATTCCTGTCCTGTAGCTAGGCATGATTCGGAGCATTTCGGGGAGGCGTGGCCGTGACGTCAGGGAGCTGGTTCGCCCTCATTGGGTGAACCACTCACGTGACCCGGCCATCGGGCGGGAAAGACAAAAAAGTTTGTCTCCGCACACGTTGCTCTTCCCCACGCTGACGTGCGCGCGCTGTATGGGCGCTCCAATGCATTTACATTGATTTGATCGCACAGCTCAAGCGCTCGCATGCTCGCTCGCGATCAGCATGGACACGGTCTCAGGTAACATCTACCGTTTACAGCTTACAGCTCAAACAGCTGGGAACATTGGCAACAAATCATCACAAACAGGGAAGTGTTGCGAAGATCTTGCACTGCTGGGGAGGTGGGCTAAAGCCTGCTATAGAAATCAAAGGATGTTTTAAAACGAATTAAAAATGGCAGTAAGAGCTGAATAATAATAATATTTATAAAAAAAAAAACAGTTAGTGTTATAATACTACAGGACTGATTTATTTAAAAAAAAAAAACATATACGATTTCACATGTTTTGCTGCTTTAAATGAATGCATTTTTCCGTGTAGCTGACATTTAGTATTTTTATATACAATACACTTGGCAGGGGTTCCTGTGCCAGAGCACAGTTCATACTTTTTCGGGACCGATGCATGTATAGTGTGCATCGGCCTCTTGAGTATTTCGGTGGCTTTGGACGTGTACACACACGCATTTGTGCAACATGCGCCTTCACATTTTTATTTTGTGCAATTTTTCTTGTGGTACTGTTTGATTTGCTTGGGTGTAAATGTTAGTACAATGACAAGTTAGAAGGTTTAGAGTGAAATTCTAGAATTCAGTATATTTGTGTTGCATTGTATTTGGGCTGCATTGTAAAAGAAGCTGAGTACTTACAGTATCTTGATAATATTGTCCTGCCTGGGATTGTAGGTATATTTGTTAAGTTGGCACATGGATTCAGAAATAAAATCATAGACAACCTTTCAGACTGAAACCTTGAATGGCAAAAAAAAATAATGTTAGCTATTACTTCTAGCATTTTATAAATACGGGATTCCTTCGATATACGGAACAGATACATTTATGAAAAGTTGTCCATAAAGTGAAAATCCGTATATTCAACCCTATTTTCCCATTGACATAATTATAGGGGCATTTCTATGGAAAAACAATTGGCACCCAAGACATAACAAAATCACACTGTTCACACATTTAGTGGAAAATCAATAATTTTATGCTAAAATATTTATAATGATGCTCAAAATTTGTTGCAAAATCAAAATAGTGTACTTACCAGACACTGATCGCCGTGTGAGGTGATGGAAGGGGGGTTACTGGGAGGGTGAGGTAGGGTATAGGCGTGATCAACACAAAGGAACGAACCAAGCTTGGGCAGCATGAAGAGCGTGAGAAACCAGTACAGTCCGAAACACGCACACAAATGACCTGGGCCTCTATGAACTGCACGCCAGGACAAAGGACAGACCGTGCACTGTTCGATTTCCCTCCCCCGAGATGGATCATTTAGACATACAAAATTCTGTAAATGTGAATTTAACATAACGTATCAAATTTCTACTTCCATTTATTACGTTATGCTATAGCGAAATTCCCTATATAGAGTTGCCGTATAGCGATTGATGCCTGTATAGCTGTATTCCCATTTGGGAATTTTCTGTCCTCAAACCATGACTTTGAGTGGGCAGGTCACAGAGGGATACATCAGAATACTTTATAGGACTATTATAGAGATTGATCCATGGAGGAACACTTTAATTTTGTCCAGTCTTACTTTTATCACCTTTATAGAGGAACAAATGTGTTATGAGACACAAAATGTCATTTCAAAACACAAATGTCAGCGCCCAGCGGTTACTGATCCTGGTGACACTTCAAGGAGTCATGTATTACAATGTACAGGTATGTCTTGTCGAAAAGGTTACACTTGGGATTCTTAGAACGCAAAGCGTTGTGTTTCTTGTAAGCAGAAAGGCAACAGATCTATCTTCTGATCAGTAGTAAATGACCAGTAGCATAAAGTAAATTCTTCTGCATTATTTATATGTTACATACTGTATTATGTCTCTAATAATCAGAATATAGATATCAAGTTAGAATTTAGGATGCTGATAGAATTGTTTGATACTGAAATTGTTACTGGACTTTAACTTGTTTAATATTCTATGAGACATTTAATTTTTATACAGCTCAGAGAGAAATATCCATTGAAGCGTACCGTGTTATTAAGATTAATTTAAATGTAGCCATCTGCATTATTCCATCATTCTTTTGGAATTCTTTTCTCTCCTTTTCACATACTAACAAATGGGTCTTCCTCGGCGTAATAAGAGATATCGTACATTAATCTGTTGTATTTACAGTATATTGATCCAGTGGAAGGCAAACAAAAAACTCCAGTGAAATATCATCTAATGATGTCTCATAAGGGAACACTGTAATTCCTTCCAGTCTCCAAATATTGGCAATCAGATTACTCCCTGAGTCAACATTCTTCCCATGTTATCTTATTTGGTATATCACTGTATACTTTTCCTTTCTAAAAAGATGTCCAACCTTTTTTTTAAAGATATCTATTGTATCTCCCATCACAGTATCCATGGGTAATGAATTGCACATTTTACCTGCCCTTATCTTTGTTGCTAGTGAAATCTCCTTTCCTCAAATCTTAAGGTATGACCTTATGGTGTTGTTTGTACTGCCCTTGGGATAAATAGTTCTTTTGAAACCTCCTTGTATTATCCCCAAACATATTTATATATATCGCTATCATATCCCCTCTTAGACGCCTCTTTTCTAATGTAAACAAATCTAATTTAGCTAGCCTCTCCTCATAAATCAGATTTTTCATCCCCTGTATTGATTTTCTAGTTCCATAATGTCTTTTTTATGGAGTGGAGCCCAAAACTGTACTCCATATTCAAGGTGTAGTCTTACTAATAGAGGAATATAATTATGTTTACTTCCCTTCCATTCATTCCCCTTTAATGCAAGATAAACCTCCTTAATCCAGCTTCATCAAGGATTCTCCTAATTTATCCCCATTTAATTTGTAAATTGTCTGTTTATTCTTGTTTCCCAAATGGATAACCTTACATTTATCTGTATTAAACCTCATCTGCTATTTACCTCCCCAAGTTTCCAGTCTATCCAAGTCCTTCTGGATAGAAATTACATCCTGCTCTGATTCTATTACCTTACACAATTTAGTATCATCAGCAAAGATGGAGACTTTCCTCTCTGTGCCAACCTCAAGGTCATTAATAAACTAGTTAAAAAGCAGGGGCCCCAGTACCGATCCCTGAGGTACTCCACTCACAACTTTAGCCTAACTAGGGTTGGGCAATAAACTGGTTTGTTAGTAATACCGTGGTATCACAAACAGTATGACAATATGTCACACCTGTACGTATCACGGTATTACTCTCTGCCCTGTGCAGGCACTCCACGCGTCTCCTTACTTCCTGCTCCAGGGTCCTCCAGACTCAATGTTGTAGCTCACCTCAGCGATCTACTCCGATTCCTGCTGTCTCTAGCCATCCCCCTCCCCCCCCCCCACCTCCCACCCCTCAGCTATCTTTCTCCTGCTGCAATTCTCAGGGTCAAACCACTGTCCCTCAGCCAGCAATCCCGTCCTCTCCAACCGCAGTGATCGGATCCCGCCGACCACCCCTCCCCCCCCAATTGACGGGGGTAACCCGTCCCGTAAGATACCTGTACCTCCCCGGCTGCTCGTTCATTCCTCCACTGCAGGGGGTCAGTCTGAGGCTCACTCGCGTGATGTGTACATGGCTATATCTACAGCAGCAGCCTCTGCTTACCCTGCTGACTCAGGCGCCTGCTGCAAGCATGAGGCTCCGCGCCCCTGCTCTGCCCCTTCCGTGGTTCATCGCTGGCTGGTCTGCTATACTATAAAACTATACTGTGTGCTGTGACATGAGATCTTCGATTACTGATCTGCTTTCTCAGGGTTTACCTCTGCTCAGACCCCCTTCTCTCTCTCTACCTCTACTCTCTCTCCCCCCCTCCCTTCTCTCTCTCCCCCCCCCATCTCTCTCTTCCCACCTCTTCTCTCTGATCCCACCCCCCCATCTCTCGCTTTCTCCCCCTTCTCGCTTCTTCCCCTTTTTTTCTTCTACCAATTTCTCAATATCGTCATCGTGGGGAAAATGATTATATCGCCCAACCCTAAACCCAACCTGAAAAAGTTCCATTTACGACAACTCACTGTTGTCTATCCTTCAACCATTTTGCAATCCAGGTGCAAATATTTTTACCTAGTCCAATTTGCTTTATTTTGTACACTAACCTCTTGTGTGGAACCGTATCAAAGGCCTTTGCAAAATCTAATTAGACCAACGGCATTATCGTGGTCTACATTCCTACTTACCTCCTCAAATAGCCAGAGAAGAAAAAAGCAGCACACTGCAAGGGAGCCAGGCGGTAAAAAATATAAACATCACCCAAGGGAGTTGTGCAGCCTCCTACGCGTTTCGGATGTACTGTCCTTTAACAAGGAGAAACTTGGCTTTTCTCCAAAGAGATTAACTTCAGGTTGATTTATTATCACCTTGATCGTTTCCTTCAGGAGATATTATGCTTTCATCTCACTGGTTTATCACTCAAATACCCACTCCATAATAGAGTCTTACTCCAGAGTCTCAATTACAAGGACTATTGAAATAAGACTGTATATATTCCTAAATCATTGGAGCACCCAATTTCTCATATGTATATGAACTTACCTCCTCAAATAAACTGTTAAGGTTAGTTTTGCACAACCAATCCTTCATAAATCCATTCTGACTATTACTAGTAATGTTATTTTCCATTACAGTAGGTATTCCTGAATATTATCCCGTACTAAACTTTCAAGTACCTTCCCCACTATTGATGTTAGGCTTACAGGTCTGTAATTCCCCGGTTGTGATCTAACTCCCTTTTTAAATATAGGCACAACATCTGCTTTACGCCAATCTTGTGGTACTGAGACTGTGGGAATGTACTGTACTTTAATAGAAAAATAATGCACCAATGTGCAACCTCTTACAATTTGCAATTTTGTTTTCTGTACAGACAGGTGTCCATATAAAAATGTAAGATGCATTAAACAACTGCTACAGGATTTGTTTTTTTTATAGATTAGTTTAAGCAACACTGTAAAAGTAGTTGTGTGTGAATAATTAAGAAAGCAGTTATGACAGAAAAATATCAATATCGTCTCTCTTTCATTTCCGCGGTGAAATAGCATTTCAAAGCTTTGAAGCAGTTCCTCCCCCGTCACATTATCGCTACCTACATATTGGAGGATGTATTATTCATTATTAGAAATCTATGCTACAAGAAGCTAGAGACATGCCATGAATACATGCAGCCAGTAAACTCGTGGGGTATCTTAAAGCAGCAATACTGGTTAACTTTATATATATATATTATCGGTTTGAAAAAGGGGTGTCTCCGGAGCAGAGGCCCCGCTCTTCCCCAAAGCATTTAAATTAAATTCCGGGGAGTGCACGATGCCTCTGTAACTCACTTACCTTGCCAAATGACACAGCGGGGTCATGTGATGTGTCGTCATTTGACGCCCGTTACCATGCAACGTTGCGTCAAATCACCCCCACTGCATCATTCAACGCCGGCACAAATGAGCACGAGGGCGCAGCACCAAAACTTTGCGCACCCCTGGTCTAAAGAGTACTGGGCGGTGTACTGCACAAATGACAGAGCATACATGGTCTACGCAGGGGTGCGCAAACTTTTCCACGTGCGCACCCCTGCCTGCTCTCCCTGCCTGCGTGACCCCGCGGCGTCATTTGACGATGGATTACCAGGAAGACGCGTCGCTGGAAGGGAATGTGAGTGTATTATTGAGGCCTCGCGTGGTCCCCCGGCATTTAATTTAAATGCATGGGGGGAAAGAACTGCCCCACCCCCCAGAAAATCTAGCGCGCCCCCCAGTTTGAGCACCGCTAGTCTGGGGATCACATTTATGTCCTGAAGAAGTGTGTTGAGATATTGAGGTGAATTTGTATCAAAGTTTACCGGCTGAAAAATAGGGGTGGATCCCCGTGAAAGTAATAATTTTTGTGGGTTTTTTTGGTCTGGTAAATCTGATGCAGATTTTTTTCACCAGTTTTGGATCTTCGGGGACTTTGATACTTAACCCCCACAAAGTACACGGGTCTGAAAAATGTACAAAAACCTCTGCTATCGTCTTCATAGTAAATCAAGAAATAAGGGAAATGCTCAACACAACCTATGAGGACAATATGACGTCGCATTATTAGAACTTACCCCTCACACAAAGTGAACAGGGGGTGAGAGTAAAGCAAAGGGGTTTTGCGCAAAGGGATTCTGTTTATAGTGATGATATACATACTGACGTGCATTGCTTTACAGCAGAGAGGTTAAATACAATGACTTTATTACATGGCATTAGGAACTTTCACAATAGAATGTGGTTCCCAGCAATATATTGGGCCCCCTGTAGTATGTATATGATAAACCAAAACCCCCATACTACAACACTGCTTCTCTACTTGTCCTATTGATACATGATCCCTATATTTCGCCTGGCTTTTCCTTTGTCTGTTACTCTGCCCCTTTATCTCTTTCCTTCTCATTAAAGCAAACCAGGAGAGACGAGAGGACATTTAAGGTAGAGATGACAACAATGGATTGCCACGGCCCATCTGGCACATAGTGATCACGTGACCGCTCCTCAGAGCGATCAGGTGATCACATCGTCATTGATTCCGGAAACGAATAGAGTCCTCCTCTGTTTCCCTGCATGCCGCGTTCTGCACTCCACAGGCCCTGGGAAACAAGCTAAGAAACTCCCCTGGGGTGCCAGACCACATGCCATAGCACTCAAAACGGTGCAACTCCACAAAATAGCTTGCTGCATCGATAGACACCTCAGGATCCATTCAAATGAAAGGGACAGCCCATAAGGCGTCTGCCGTCTCCAGAAAGGGCCTTGACTTAGCACCACTTAGTAAACATGGAACTTAAACTTTGGGGAAACAAACCCTATGTCAAAACATAGAAATGAGAAGAATTAGCATCACTTTAAACACTCACAACCCCTGTCCCTGCAAGGGAAGCATGGGGCTCATTGGTCAGCAAAGCGTTTTAATGGGAAGTGACGGTGTTGTGTGTGTGTGTTTATATAGAGTGCTATTTGTATATTGTATAAATTCACACCTTCCCATTGTCCTTTTTCCAGATTGTAATGTGAAAAACACAGCATGGAAATACAAAATAAACTGTACAGGAAATTCAATATGTCATTTCAGGGAGGAGGGGGTTTCCAGCAGGAAATGGGGCTGTAATAGGTGTCATGCAGAAATCTGAATGTCTGCAGTGGTAGTTGAGCATGTAGCTGAAGCTGGATCCAAGGAATAAAAGTCTTTGTCATTAATCTAGTGGGTGAGGCATTATCTTTAGAACAGCCACGTCACTAGTGTTCTTCTTTCTGTATGCTGGCTTGCTTTTATAGCAGGAGATGGGTGGGTTTAGCTCATAAATATGTTCCCTATAATTACTATCAGGTATACTGTATTTGTAATAATTTCATTATTTCTGTATTCATAGGCAAATCTAGGTGTATGTCCTTGTTGGAGACCAATTCTACAATTATTTTATATATTATAGTTTTGAAAAACCTCATTCATATATATTGTGATGCAATCAATGTCTCTAGGTCATGGAATAGTGTAGCTAGTGGACTTTCCAGCGTGCAGGAGGTTAAAGTCCTCTGTAGAAGCTTGCTACAGCTGCAACTAATTGAACAGGCTGGACTCCGGATTGCACAGGGAGTTAAAGTCAGGAAATGGCTTGCTCAGAGAGAGACTGATTTTTCTCAGAGAAAGGGGGAGAGAGACTTCTCCCCAGTAAGGTGAACCTGGATAGCCCAGTCCCCTAGGCTCGCTGGACGGTGATCGCGGAGCCTGCTGGGACTGCCTGGGTTGTAAATCCCAGGAAGAAGGAAGGACGCAAGACTGCGCTGAAGCAGGGATGCCCTGTCCATAACAATGAAACAACCGAGACGCAATAGAAGTGCAGACTTTCAGCTTTAATTCAAGGGGTTGAACAAAAATATCGTATGAAACGTTTAGGAATTGCAACCATTTTCATACACAGTCCCCTTATTTCAGGGGCTCAAATGTAATTAGACAAATTAACACAATCATAAATAAAATGTTCATTTTTAATACTTTGTCGAGAATCCTTTGCAGGCAATGACTTCTTGAAGTCTGGAACGCATGGACATCACCAAACGCTGGTTTTCCTCCTTTGTGATACTTTGCCAGGCTTTTACTGCAGCTGTCTTCAGTTGTTGTTTGTTCATGGGTCTTTCTGCTTTAAGTTTTGTCTTCAGCAAGTGAAATGCATGCTCGATCGGTTTGAGATCAGGTGATTGACTCGGCCATTTCAGAATATTCCACTTCTTTGCCTTAAAAAACTTCTGGGTTGCTTTCGCAGTATTTTTTGGGTCATTGTCCATCTGTAAAGTGAAGCGCCGTCCAATCAACTTCGCTGAATTTGGCTGAATCTGAGCAGATAATGTATCCCTATACACTTCAGAATTCATCCGGCTGCTTCTGTCTTATCATCAATAAACACTAGTGACCCAGTGCCATTGTAAGCCATGCATGCCCATGCCATCACACTGCCTCCACCGTGTTTTACAGATGATGTGGTATGCTTCGGATCATGAGCCGTTCCAAGCCTTCTCCATACTTTTTTCTTCCCATCATTCTGGTACAGGTTGATCTTAGTTTCATCTGTCCAAAGAATGCTGTTCCAGAACTGGGCTGGCTTTTTTTAGATATTATTTGGCAAAGTCTAATCTGGACTTTATATTCTTGAGGCCTTTGAATAGTTTGCACCTTGTGGTGAACCCTCTGTATTTGCTCTCGTGAAGTCTTCTCTTTATGGTAGACTTGGATAATTATGTGCCTGCCTCCTGGAGAGTATTCTTCACTTGGCTGGATGTTGTGAATGGGTTTTTCTTTATCATGGAAAGGATCCTATGATCATCCACCACTGTTGTCTTCCGTGGACGTCCAGTGCCTTCTTTTTTTCTCAGAATGTACCAAACTGTTGATTTGGCCACTCCTAATGTTCCTGCTATCTCTTTGATGGATTTTCTTTTTTTTGCAGCCTAAGGATGCCCTGTTTTACTTGCATTGAGAGCTCCTTTGACCGCATGATGTGGGTTCACAGCAACAGCTTCCAAATGTGAATGCCACACCTGGAATCAACTCCAGACCTTTTACCTGCTTAATTGATGATGAAATAACGAAGGAATAGGCCACACCTGTCCATGAAACAGCTTTTGAGTCAATTGTCCAATTACTTTTGGTCCCTTGAAAAAGAGCGGGCTACATATTAAAGAGATGTAATTCCTAAACCCTTCTTCCAATTTGGATGTGAATACCCTCAAATTAAATCTGATACACTGCACTTTAAGCCCATATTCATTATTTAACTGTAACTTGAATTTATTTTGGTACACAGCCGAAATAACAAAACTTGTATCAGTGTCCAATTATTTCCGGACCTAACTGTGCGTGTGTGTGTATATATATATATTTGACATTCTAATACCAGGCAACCCAGGTTTCAGCATCTTTAATATGAAGTTGCTTGTCTCATGCTCCCATTTCCTATGTTTTCATGCTGGTTTACATTCCTGAGATACTAATCTCAGAAAACCTGGTTCTCGGGAATGGACTTAATTGGTCATTAGCGATTTCTGTTGGAAACCACCAAAGCCAAATGAAAAGAGAAGTATCTAACTTGTCTTTAGAAAGTTAAAACAATTTGTCAAATGCTCAAACCGAGCACATTCTCTATTGGATTCATTTTGTATTGAATTAACATTATTAGAGAAAATTCCACTCAGAAAACATAGAAAACTCAAACAATGGAAGTTATTTGGGCCCTCACAAATTTCTATTATTTATTTGAGTGCACATGTTGACGTTATTTGCTGTTCACTCCTTAATCTCTATTATTATATATTTTAACTTATTCTTATAAATCCCAAGTATGCAATGCTAGTCAGGGCCACCATGAAGCAATGGTGGGCCCTGGGCAAAGTATAAACTAGCGGGACCAACTTCTTGAGCCTTAACCCTGAAAGTGAAAAATAATACATTTTGGGCCGTAGTAGGGGGAGGGGGAGTTATGGGCCTGGGGGGTAATTATGGACCTGAGAGGGGCTAGTTATGGGCCCAGGGGGGGGGTAGTTATGTATCTTGGGTCTGATACAGGTGTCTGTCATCTTCCACCGTCCTCCAGCAGGTCTCCTCTGAAAGGCACCTCCGCAGACGCCCTCCTGCAAGCCTCCTCTTAACATGTGCCTCTGTGGATTTGGCACTATATTTTAGGGTTTATGGCTGGGGGTCCCAGCCCCTTGACTCACGGGCCTGGTACAGCAGTCCTGGCTTTCCCCCCGTCGGTGGTGGAGAGACAATAATCACCCCCTTTTTTTAAATTTTTATTCCTCTTCATCCTCCCCTTTACAGAATTACAAGGATCACTTGCTAACATCCTCATTTGGCATTAAACATTACAGAGGGACATAGCTATGTCTTTCTTTCTTATATTTGTCAAAAAGTATGTGACTCCCCTCTGGGATAACCATGAGCATTTAGGAGGTTCAGGGCCCTCTAAAGGGTTAACGGCATGGTTTGTTGCAGGGTAAATCCCCTTTCCCATATTTCTTGCAAAGTAGCTCAGCAAAGGTTTAGCCATGCCCACCTTCTAGAAGATGTATAGTCTGTTACCTGGGTCAGAATGACTAAATAACATCCAAACCCCTACCCCTGTAACCAGGGGAATGGTGATCTCACAGAAGGGTGTAAATAAAGCGGCAGAAGCTTCTAGGCCCTTAGGTTCCTGTGAGATGGAGAGAGGGTAGGGTGACCAGATGTCCCGGTTTTTAGGACCCGACTGCGCATGCGTGACATTTGTCCCGGTTTTTGCCGGGACAAATATGGTCGCCCTAAGAAAGGAGAGCCTCATGTATATAGCATCAGTCTAGTTTAAATGTGTAACTATATGTGTAGGGATGAGTGGTCACCTTTTATTGTTTTATAGCAAGGGAATGTGTCCCTTATTAAAACAGGGCCATGTTATAGAGGGTAAGGTGTGTCCTCCCCAGTACAGAGGATGTGCGTGACACCCATGCCCGAGGGCTCCTTAAAAACGGCCTCAGAGTGTCACAAAGGACTTGCCTAAAGACAGGTTCCTAGCAGCCCACTGGCAGCCAAGGTAGGGACTAGGAGGGCACTGCACAGGGTGACAGGATTTGGATCCTAGATTGCGGGTGCATCCCAACAAAGAGACCTAGTGGGCGGCTGGAAAGCCTCATGTTCAATATTGCAAGAGATTGATAATTATACACAATTTATCCAGTGACACGCCACACGCCTCCCTGGGGATACTGTCGTGGCACCCAGGGATGAAGAATGCATATAAGCTATCAATAAAGAATTGTTGGTCAAAATAAAGTTCCTGGCGCCATTCATTAAGATCAACGCTTACATGCACGGATGCCATCCCCTGAGAAAGGTAACCCTGAACACTGTACATAAATAAATACACTCTGATGCGACCGTCCTTTTAGAAGCCGGGCCTGGGGGTGTTACATGTAGAAGTAAGTATATATACATATATTTAAATAGTAATATTAAATGGTTTCTCACAAATTTTGTAATGGATTGATTATTTAAGTATTAAGTAGCTCTACGCGGGTAGTAATACCATCCTAGTTGTCCTGTCAACATGAGATCAAAGCCTAGTTCTGATTTGTAAGGTCTCCGTTATACATGATGATGTCGGACTATTATTAAACAAAATGCTGTAGGATTAGAAGAACGCAAGGACTGAAACAAAGTCCCTTGATGACATTGAGTCAGCAAATACTGTGCAGAATCACTGCTCTGATTCCCAAAGGTGCGCCCCACAGTGCTATGCAAGGACAGCATGGAAGTGATTGACAAATCTGCTTCCAACAAGGTTCTTCAGCAGCTGGTGTCTTTCCTGCTCTGGCCGCTGCCAGCCCTGCTTTTATAATATGTGCATGATGCAGAGTAGACAACCTGTAATCAGACAATCCAAACTGGTGTTTTTGCTTTGTTTTTACATAGGATTGAAGTAGGGGGTCCCAGGAGCTGAACCCCATTATTTGCAGCTCTGTGAAACCTCTGCTGCTGGAGATACCTTCGTAGGAGATGCCGGTAGTCACTCGGCAAGTAGGGTTCACGTAATGGCGAAATGTCAACGTTCCCGCGCCCTGGGGGCCAATAGGATAGCTTCTTATTGTCGAGATACCGACACCCTTTGGAGGTCTGTATCTCGGGAAACAGGAGGTCCCCGGAGCTGATATTAACGGGGTTCAGCTCCGGAGACTCCCTGCTTCAATCCTATGTTAATAAAACAGTAATAAAAAAAAAAGCATGAATTGCTCCTTTAATGATCAACCGTAATGAGATTTGGTGGTTGCAGACCAGAAAAAGGCATTTTAATGAAAACTAGCTGATTTTTATTAGTGAGACTCTTGAAGTCTATGAGACTGCTGATGACAAAAACCAATGAGACTGATTAAATTAGCGAGAGGCAACAAAAATCACAGCGAGTTTGATCCATATACAGATGCAGCTAGACTTACGGACTCCGGTAGCACTGCAAGCAAAAGTGAAAGTCCACGGCGCCGGAGACCGTGTCTGCCTCGGTCGCTCTGCGGGGGAGAGGAGGGGGGATCCCGGGGTGGGGGATCCCAGTGAGGGGATCCCAGCAGCGATAATCCTCGGCAGCAGTATCGAATACAGGTTAGCTACATCTATAACTCCTCCCTAGTGGTTCCCATCACAGCCTGATGTACACAGGGAAAAGGTGCTGCACAGTACAGTACTTTTATACGGGTACGTTGGGGTTGAGACGCAGGATAGAAATGCCTCTCTTAGCATCAAACTGTGGAGCGAATGAGACAGTTTGGGTTGCCCGGAGCCTGGTTGCAACCCCGGTGTCTCTTTGTGCAGCATTTGTCAATTCCACTGTTTGTCGCTTAAAGAAGCTGCAGCAAAAAAAAAAACCGACCTAACAAATAGCACTCTGTCCTCTTAGGAGATGTAAGGCAGCATTTCCGAAGGAAATCTGCAGCGTAGGCAGCTTGAGCCAGCGCAGGGCTGTTTCAGACTGCAAATGAATTTTCAGGACACATAGGTTGCTGTAATAGTGCTCGAGGCTAAGCAAGATATCCCTTGAAAACGCAGGGAATTCTATCGTAGGAAATAATGGGTGTATGGTGAAAGAAAAGGAAGCGAAGCCATGTTCTTGGGTGCATTGCCGGCATGTGTGTGACATCTAAAGATAACTGTCTGTTGAAGGAAGCGGTTTGTGTGTTATCATTTGTGTGCCTCCCAGTTTGTACAGAATTATATTGTCGCTTGCCAACAATCTCCTTGGGCATGAAACATTACAGGGTGAAATGGGTATGTTTCCCTTTCTTGCATTTTAGAAGTGTGTGTGTGTGTGTGTGTGTGTGTGTGTTTATTTGTATTCTTTCGTGTGTATTTCAGGAATGTGTAATACCATTTGTAATTACAGCATGTTTCATGGAACGTGTAATCGGTGCTGCAGTGGGATCACACAGTAGCTAATGGAAAAATACTGCAGTGCTTTATTTTTTAGATCATTTTTCTTTCACTTTTATACATGATTGGAGAACAATGTCAGAGTGAACTTCACAATGCGGATGACAAAGCAAACCTAAATTGTTCTTGCAACAATAAATTACTTCTTTTTTTTTATATATCAAGCAGATTAGTGGGATGTTATAGTTGCCAGCTGTGATACAGGGATTTGATATTGATACTGTTTTATGGACTAATGAGATCTGGACCTATTTTACATAGATCATTGAAGAGGTAATAAATTATCCTTCCCAGCTTCTTTCCACTAAGTGCTATTTTATTGACACTTTACCTAACCATGTTAAAACCTGATTTCCATTCCTTTAAACACCTCTAGTGCAGAGATTAAGAATCTTCAGTGTATTATGCCTACTTTTAGGAACGATGATCTATTTTCAATCTGCTCTTTTAAGTGACCTTTTTGGGGGGGGGGGGCACTAATATTATTGCCGTGCGTTCTTTTTTTCTTATGGTTCAGACCACTGTTTCATTCAAAAGCCTTAGCTGGTTTATTTTAGGTGTCCGTCCAGTGTGCTCAGGATTTCTGCATTGAAGCAATGTCAGCAGCAGCCTTTCCTTTCCGTCAAATCTCCTGTGTAGTGTTCTATTTATTTCAACTCACAGAATAGACCAATTGAAATCCTTGCCATCCTGAAATGGATTTCTCATTAAGAATACAGTAAGGAAGTCTTTGTAGTTTTAAGTTTGTGCACCCATACCACGGAGAGAAACCCAACACTGCTACTTGCTCCACATTTCAGCACACCTACTATGGATACTAAAATAAAATGTTTGGTGCCTAAAATTGGGTTAAAAAAAAAAAAGGGGAATAATTTTCAAGCTTTTTTGGGAACCGTCTTAGTGCAAAGGTTATGGAAACGGAATATACATGCCTATGTGTCAGACCTATGTACATTTATGTGTAATCATGCACGTGGGAGGCCTCTGCGTGTGATACGTGGTCTCATTGGCTTTAGTACACCCGGTTAGTCTCTCTGGAGGGGGGGGTGTGAGGGCGCGCAGCAGACTTGAGGCTGCTCCATGTGCGAATAGTGTTTATTTCCAAGTGCACAATACTATGGGTTAATCAGGCCTTACAGCAATGCTGTCCATTCACGGCAATGCTCCTGTCTCCCATGGGAGGCCAGGCTACAGTTAGTAGCATACATGCAAGGCTCAGTTTACCAGCTAGTTTCTCTTCTCCAACCCCAGGAATTTCCTGCAAACGAGCAAGGAAAATAGTTCAGGAATACAGCAGAAACCCCTTCTCTATGACCGTGCGGATTCAGTTAGCTCTCTAGCATGCGGTCTGCTCTCCTTCACTTCCGGTCCCAGGCTGCCTCTCCTTTTGTAGCACTAAGTACTTAAAGACCACACCGAGCAGTCACTAATTGAATGAACCCCATGTAAGCGACACTTTTTTCCTCAGTATAGGCCTAGGGTTGCTAGGTGTCCGGTATTGAACTGGACTGTCCTGTGTTTGGATACTGTCCAGTTAAAAATGAAAGATAATACCGGATATGTATGTGTATTACCTCTCTGGACTTAGTGACCTGACCAGCTCGGGGGCGTGGGTTCCTCCAACCAGGGCAGTGGCTAGGGAGCTGGGCAGTTTACTCCATCCTGATTGGCTGCTGCTGGGTAATGCAGCCAATCAAGAGGAGGCGTCAGGACTTTAGGGGTGGGGCCAAGGTGGAGGACATAGCGTGGAGCAGAGAGAGGTGAGGCTGTGTGCGTGTCTGTGAGGCTCTGTGTGTATTTGAGAGCGGAGAGGTGAGGCTGTGTGCGTGTCTGTGAGGCTCTGTGTGTATTTGAGAGCGGAGAGGTGAGGCTGTGTGCGTGTCTGTGAGGCTCTGTGTGTATTTGAGAGCGGAGAGGTGAGGCTGTGCGCGTGTTCGTGAGGCTCTGTGTGTATTTGAGAGCGGAGAGGTGAGGCTGTGCGCGTGTCTGTGAGGCTCTGTGTGTATTTGAGAGCGGAGAGGTGAGGCTGTGCGCGTGTCTGTGAGGCTCTGTGTGTATTTGAGAGCGGAGAGGTGAGGCTGTGCGCGTGTTCGTGAGGCTCTGTGTGTATTTGAGAGCGGAGAGGTGAGGCTGTGCGCGTGTCTGTGAGGCTCTGTGTGTATTTGAGAGCGGAGAGGTGAGGCTGTGCGCGTGTCTGTGAGGCTCTGTGTGTATTTGAGAGCGGAGAGGTGAGGCTGTGCGCGTGTCTGTGAGGCTCTGTGTGTATTCGAGAGCGGAGAGGTGAGGCTGTGCGCGTGTCTGTGAGGCTCTGTGTGTTTTTGAGAGCGGAGAGGTGAGGCTGTGCGCGTGTCTGTGAGGCTCTGTGTGTATTTGAGAGCGGAGAGGTGAGGCTGTGCGCGTGTCTGTGAGGCTCTGTGGGAAATTGAGAGCAGAGAGAGGTGAGGCTGTGCGCGTGTCTGTGAGGCTCTGTGTGTATTTGAGAGCGGAGAGGTGAGGCTGTGCGCGTGTCCGTGAGGCTCTGTGTGTATTTGAGAGCGGAGAGGTGAGGCTGTGCGCGTGTCCATGAGTCTTTGGGTCTATTTGAGAGCGGAGAGGTGAGGCTGTGCGCGTGTCCGTGAGTCTCTGTGTGTATTTGAGAGCGGAGAGGTGAGGCTGTGCGCGTGTCTGTGAGGCTCTGTGTGTATTTGAGAGCAGAGAGGTGAGGCTGTGTGCGTGTCTGTGTGTATTTGAGAGAAAATGAAGGAACGGGGGGGAGGAGAAATGTTATTTGTTTAATACAGGATTGAAGCAAGGGATCTAAGGAGCTGAACAACATTAATTTAAACTCCTGGGACCCCCAGCGTCCGGAGGTACTTAGCTCTGTAGTGGGTGCCGGTAGCCACTTCAGGGTTCACATTTATGGCTGATTTTCAAAGTTCGGGCTTTCTATTAGTCCATGTGATCGGGGGCTTTAAACTGCATTAAACTATTTTAACATAATTAATGGGGTTCAGCTCTAGAGACCCCATGCTACAATCCTGTATTAAAAAATGAAGAAAAATAAATACAAACGGCTTGGATTGGTCCTTTAAAATTGCCTTGATACATGTCCGTCTTAACTTATCGTGACTTGCCATGTTGATTTTGGATGTTGCTTTCCCTGCATAAGGCCAGGTCCATAGTACTGCAGACCGCGCTGAGGCGTCCACGCGGGGCGCGATCACATTGCCTATAGACATTGATCTCGCTCATAGACAGCACGGACACAAGCAGGAGGGGGCGCGTTGCGCAAGAAATCAGTTCAAAACTGATTTCTTGGTGTGACAGGCAGGTCACGTGAGCGGTTCGCCCATTGAGGACGAACCAGCTCCGTGACGTCCATAGGCACGCCCCCTAAGGCGTGTCCATCATGGACGCAAAGTGCACCCGCTTCACTCGGGTGACGTCACAGCCTTCGCCCGCCTCCGCGCAGGCGAAGGCTGTATGGCCTTGGCCTTATACAACATGCGATAGCCCAGTCTCACAGCCGTGAGATCCATATTCAGTGTTAGGCCCAGGGCATGGTTACTGCTTGCTTGCTCTCGCTTGCTGCTGCTTGCCACTGAGCCCCTACAGCCGCAATTAAAGCGGCTTTAGTAGGGGCTCGCGCATGCTTTCCCTTGCTTGCTGAGGCGCGCTTGAACAGAGCCGACAGTGAAATTTTAAATTCACGCGCTGACTCTGCTCACGTGACGCCTCAGCAACCAATGGAAGGAGAGCAGGGAAATGTGAATGGGGTCTGGCGCCAGCGAAGTGAGTGAGTGGACCTTCTGCCCGATTCCTGTGGCTGTCAGCCTGCGGGAGATGGAGGGGGCTTGCGCCGCCGGGGGGGGGGGGGAGCGGGGATGTGCCTCCATCTGCCCGATCCCTGTGGCTGTCAGCCTGCGGGAGATGGAGGGGGCTTGCGCTGCCGGGGGGGAGCGGGTGATGTGCCTGCATCTGCCCGATCCCTGTGGCTGTCAGCCTGCGGGAGATGGAGGGGGCTTGCGCTGCCGGGGGGGAGCGGGTGATGTGCCTCCATCTGCCCGATCCCTGTGGCTGTCAGCCTGCGGGAGATGGAGGGGGCTTGCGCTGCTGGGGGGGGGGGGGGAGGGAGCGGGTGATGTGCCCCCTTCTGCCCCTTGTGTCTGTGTGTGTGTGCATGTATGTGTGTGTGTGCATGTATGTGTGTGTGTGTGCATGCATGTATGTATGTATGTGTGTGTGTGTGTGTGCGTGTGTGTGTACATGTGCGTGTGTGTGTGCGTGCGCGTGTACCAGTGTGTATGTGTCTGTGTGGTGTGTGATGTGTGTGCGCGAATATATTTATCAAAGTTGCACAATGTTAATAAATAATTTATTCTCACATGTCTTTTTTTAATTTTTAAAATATTATTTAATATACACACACACACACACACACACACACACACACACACACACACACACACACACACACACACACACACACACACACACACACACACACACACACACACACACACACACACACAGGTTCCCCAGTGACACACAGACCACTTCAAAGTGGCACACACACACAGAGATACCCGCCTCCCAAGCGCTTGCTGTTTCCCCTGCAAGGACAGCAAAAAGCTTCTGGTAGAGCGAGCGGCAGCAAGCGAGAGCGAGCGGCAGCACCTAAGCGCTTACTATGTCCAAGGCCTTAGAAGTTGTTACATAGAAGTGGGAGTAGGAATTAAGTGTCACTTTAGTATATATTAGAGCTCCCAGCACGGCCGCTGAGGGAGGGGGGGGGGGAAGAGCCAGTCCGGAGCTCCCGGGAAACCTGTCTGCTCTGTGCTTTGCTGTCAAAGGAGCCTGTAGTTTCTTGATGCAAAGAAATGAAGGTGGAAACATGAACATTGAGAAAATGTAAAGGAACACTTATTGTTAACATAGTGCTGCAATATCTTTATTTTTAGAAGACTGCGTTTAGAACATAAATTGTTGCTTTAAAATAACAGTTGAAGATGCTTGTGCAAATTTAAATTAAAAAAAACACATTCTCTGAATGATACAATGGCAAGGACACTAGATTTACTGCAGGTGCACACATAATCCGTAACCATGGGGTTAGGATGGAGTTATAAAGCTTTCTGGGGAAAAAATATAGAAAATATGTAGCTTGTCATCATTTAATGTAAAAAAAAATAATATATTAATAGTAAATATAATGTTTTTGTTGACCAAAAAAGAAGCCACTGCATGGCCGTCTATGGCATTAAATGTATATGTTTTTAATTTTATTATGTAATATCAGAAATGTACAACGCAAGTAACTTGTTACTTGTAACATTTGTCTAAGTCACGTTGAGGCCATTATTATTTTTAGATGAAAAAGACACTCTTTGCAGCCTCCAATCTGGCTGCAGTATATTGGGCCTAAATGAGCTGTGATCGCGGACTCATTCAACAGCACTGGACGCGTCTTTGAGTAACCCTGATATAAAAAGCAAACGAGCCCCTAGCAAGAAGTGAGGACAAGGGTGTTTTAACATAAATAAATATAACCACATACTATGTATGTTTGTAATGGGATCGCTTTCATATGCAAAGTTATACAAACAACTCCAGGTTGGCCGAGCTGGACAACATGTTCCACACACTGCTACACAAAATCATGGAAACCTTGGATGCCTTATCACAAAGAGACAAGCACCTGGTTTGGAATGTCACCAAACTACCATATAAGCACTCTGGAGCTGCAGGGAAATCATACGGAAAATATCAGCATGTGGCTTGCCTTCTCGTACCTTCTTCCTACGAATGCTCAGTACTGAGATTCCCTGCCTACATTTTTAACATTACCAGCACTGATGGAACCAGAAGTGCATTGCAGATCAATTATTTATAGATCACCAATTCCAATGCGCTTTACAGCTACACTTCAAAGGCATCCATGTTCCCACTTGTGAGGAAGACTCCTGGCTGCACATTATTGGCAACCTGGTTTGTATTAACCTACTTAAATATAGGAGGAACAGATGAAGTCATATGCCCAAAATCACAGAGTGTGTGTCTTAGCCTGGAATTGTATTGTATTGTATGTCTTTATTTGTATAGCGCCATTGATGTACATAGCACTTCATAGTAGTAATACACATGGTAATCATATAAATAACAGGTCATGGAAATAAGTGCTTCAGACATAAACATAACATTTAGGAAGAGGAGTCCCTGCTCCGAGGAGCTTACAATCTAAATGGTATGTAGGAGGAACGTACAGAGACAGGAGGGGGGAATTTTGGTACGTGCTTCTGCAGGGGGCCAAGCTCTATCTAACCTAAAGACTTGATTCAAGACCAATGTCTCCACCACATACACACTACACAACCAGACCAGACCTATCCAGTCGCAGGCTGCTCCAGCACAACGGGGAGAATCGATGAACACAAATTGCCAATTTTGGTAACGTTTGTGCCTTCATATCCTATTGTGGAGATTTTTCTGATGATCTCTTTTAATGGTGTAAGATCATGGAACTGATAAATATAAGGTTTATTTCAGAAGTTTAATATAATTACAAAGGCTAATGTGTCTAGGAAAGAGGCCAGCATTTAATTAGATTTTATTACTAAACTTGATTACTCTGAGGCACTAAGGATTTGGGTTAATACAGATTAGCTTCTTTACCAGAATTGCCTTAATGAAGCCTTGTTCTCAACTAACGACTTTTATGTACAGCTGAGAAAGGTACTATAAAAATGTACATTTCTAGCTTTTCTCACAATATTAACATACATATAAATTCAAGTACAAGACAGTGTAAGGACATGATATTAAATCAAGAGGAAGAGGCACATATCCCCACCCACAGAATCTTACAACATTAATAGTTTCATCAACTTTTTTGCCACTTATAAAGTTCTCCAAGTTAATTTAAAAGACTGTAAACTAACATGAACTTAAAAACACTTGAGGAAGAAACCTGAGATTGTGAAAGCTATGTACAAAATCATTTCTTCTATGAAGATTTCTCATGTTACAATAAATGTAGAGTACCAATACGGTGCCAATGAACTAATACGGCTGCTACAAATAAACTATAACAACCTAGAAACCCCCTCAGTCATTTTAACACTTTTTAAAAACAAATATGTGTGCAGCGTACAAGACCTAGTAGATACTGTAGGCAGTAGCCAAGCACACCAAAAACAGGAGATCAAGTCATTGCAAAAAAGGTCATTTAATGACTAAAGAGTCATCCAAGCTTGGATGACTCTTTAGTCATTAAATGACCTTTTTTGCAATGACTTGATCTTCATGTTATTGGTGTGCTTGGCTAGTGCCTGTCTAGTAGTCTTGTTTCCTGACCAGATTCCTGTGGCCTCAGCATCCAGGTTTACCACGTATTATCCTTTTAGACCACTGCTAGGGGCACCTGAGACTCCTTTTTGTGTATTCAGTGTGCAAGAGTTACATGTCCCATTGAGAAGGTAGCAGCATTGTTTGGCAGTGCATTTCCTGTGGTGAAAGATCTGCAATGGTTAAACACAAAACCCATAAAACACGTCTGCACAGAGCAGAGACTTCAGAGGAACACAAATATTAAGGGATTTGAATATTCATAGTAAAAGAGAACACCATGCTAAAATAGCATTGTACTGTAGTTCTTTGGACTATCTGTAGTCCCTGTTGACTATGGACTATCCCTGCAGTCCCAGAAATATATTTCCGTCAGCTCTGCCATGCAGCCTACGGCTTTTAATATCACTGTTAGTCCATCAGTGCTGAAGGTTGGTTGGTGACATGCTGTTATTCAACATTGTTGAAAAAGGTAATTTCCTTAGAGCTGAATTGCGCTGAAAAACGAATTGTTGAGGGAATATTGTTCAAATATTGGATAAATTCCAGGAGAGCAGACTCAGAGCCATCCCACAGAATGAAGATATCATCTATATAGCGCAAGTACTTCTTAACAAAAAGCGCATTGGGGGCATCGTGCAAGATGTGAGTGTGCTCATAGATGTCCATGTATAGATTAACATAAGACGGAGCCATGTTGGACCCCATGGCGGTGCCACTCAGTTGTAAATAGTGGCTCGTCTCAAATCTAAAGTAATTCTTGTTAAAAATGATATCTATAAGCAACAACAAGTACTCGACAGGTGGACCGGTGTGCAGTGTATAGGTGTTGAATTTAGCCCGGATAGCATCCAAACCTTCCTTGTGAGGGATGTTGGTGTATAAGCTGCCAACGTTCAGGGTTACTAGGATGCAGTCAGTAGTCTCCATTTGGATATCATTAATCTGCAAAATGAAGTCCGTGGTGTCCTTTACATAGGAACTCATGCCCAGAACCATTGGCTGGAGATAAAAGTCCACGAATTGGGAAAGTGGATGGCATAGGGATCCTCTGGCTGAATGATAGGCCTGCCAGGTGGTGCAGTCAGAGATTTGTGTATTTTGGGCAAAGTATACAGGACTGGTGTCCTCGGAAAATCCTGTACAAGAAACGTGCCCGTCTCATCGGAAATCCAGCTGTTAGTGATCCCCATCTGTATAACCGAATCAATCTCCTTCTTGTATTCCGCCGTTGGGTCCCCAGGTAAGCGTCTGTAATGAATCGCATTCGCCAATTGTTGTTTTATCTCTTGCGTGTAGTAGGCATATTTAAGGATCACAATCCCGCCCCCTTTGTCCGCGCCTCGGATGATGATATCTGTATTGTTCTTCAATGCGTCAATGGCCAGTTTCTCGTCCCGTGTAATATTGTAGAAGCTGGTTTGATGTTTTTTGATGCGGCTGCTAGTCTCTTTGTCCAGAACATTCATGAATGCTGCAATACTAGAATTGCCCGTTTGCGGGTCAAATTTGCTCTTGGTTCTGAAGGTCTTGACATCAGACCGAACGTCAGGCTGGCCTAACTTGATGAAAAAGTCCTTAAGTCTGAGCTGGCGATTGAACCTGTACATGTCCACCTCCCAATTGAAGCAGTTTTGAGAATTTGTGGGAACAAAGCTTAACCCTTTATGTAGAACACTAAGTTGAGCAGGGGTAAGTGAGAGGTCCGTGAGATTGTAGATTACCGTGCCGTGCGATACCCCCTCGAGCCTCTTCCTTTCCTGTTTTCTCGCTCGGGATAACGTCGATTTTCTGCCACCCCTCCTGACTGGTCCCTGGCGCCGGATTCGGGGAGTGGCGGTTTTGCGTGACCACTGCCGGTTGGTCCTAAAAAAGGATCCTGAGCGGAACTTTCCGTGTTGTCAGAGAGGTCTGTATCACTAGTTGCAAAACCCGACCTGTAGGCTGTCTGGGCTCGTCGTGCACGCGACGGATTCCGTCTCTGTCCGCCTCTGCCCAACGTTGTTTCACCCAGGCCAAGCAGCCAGCGGTACACCTTGCGCTCTTTGTAATCCGCTTTGACGAGGCGTAATTTCTCTTTTTTGTATTTGATCAAATTGTCTCTGTAGCTGTCAATGGGGGTCTGGATTTTGTCAGTCCAATTAGTGCCTGTGTCTGCAGTTAGCGTGTCCCCGTGTGCTTGATAAATGGCATCTATGTCCTTTTTCAGTTTAACAATGTCCTTGCTGGATTGCTCAATCACCAAAATTGTTAAGTCGAATGAACACTTATTGATAATAGCAATCCATTTCTTGCAAAAGTCTGGATCACTACGCCCAATCGTGGGCTGGTTCTTGATTCTAAAACCACGCGGGAGTAATTTTTCTTTGTGATAATGTGATAGCGTTACTCCTTGGAGAAAAAAATCCACTTCGCGTTTTTTTAGTTTAACAAGATCATTATAAATGTCCACCGGTTTGTCTGGTCCCAGCACCGATTCAAAAGACTCCGTGTAACGGATACTGGCTATCTCCGCATCACTATAGCCTGCAGTGTCAGATAAGGTGGAAAAAATCCCTGCAAAATCTGCAAATTCTTCCATGAAAAATGATCCAAGATTTAGTGTATCAAATAAAGTAATATGACTAGTAAAAAAGTTCCTCAAAGGCTAGCCGTAGCCAGAGAGACACAGTTAAATTGTCAGGTGCAGAACTCATAAGTAATAAGTAGTCAATGAAAAAATAGTTTGCACTCACGGTTTCTCAAATAAATATATATATGTCAAACTTTACCTGAACCATGATCACATTTTAAACACTTGTGCACATACTTTGACCACCATGACAACAAAGGGGTATAAAAACACCAGTCGTCGCCACCTTGAGAAAGCATCATCAGACGCGAATTGTGCTACACCATCACGTTAGTGTCTATCATGTGCACCTGGAAGTAGCGGTGAATCCAGTAGCTGAGTTTTCAGTGCTTGGCGGCATGCATGCTTACCCGAAGCATTGCAAGGGAGATATGTAATTATTACATTAACTCTGAACAGGGAATCTAACTGCCAGCTATATGAATTACAGTAACGTAGCTTTCCATTTTGACAGTATCGCATTTGTAATAGTACTACCATAAAAGGGAGGATTAGATATACTCACCAGCTGATCAGATCACGCGTCCGTGCGCAATCGGCGGTCGGAAGGCTCGAACCTGTGGGGGAACAATTACTAACCTGCATCGTACTCTTACTGGGATCAAGGCAGACTAACTCAAAGTACTTTGTCACCAATTATTCATCACTGTGCTTGTACAGACATCTGAGTTCTTCATGCCTAGCTATCATCCAATGCTAGATACTTCTCCGTTATGTATATGCTCACGCTTAACAATGGAGGCCAACAACACCGAATGGCAGTTTAGTTCCCTGATTAGCTACAAGGAGAAGGTATAATTTGCAGACTATTGCCCTAGCCTAGCCGATGCAGCGTTAGTCAGTATATATTAATATACACACCTCTCTAGTCCCTGTGGCTTTTCTATGCCTCTAATTGCAAATACCTCCGGGAGTAACATTATCGTTACTGAGTACACTTATTGATACATGTTGCATATACTGTTGGAAGTGCTCATAGAACACTTCCCACTAGTAACATTAATGTCACAAAGTGTGTCTGCAGATATCTCGGTCTACACACTGGGAAGTGTGCCACTGACAACCCAGAGCTAATAGTTGCTCCCCATTATTATCCGTTCATTCCAATGGATAGTATGCACTAATATATCCCACAGTGCTCTGTGCAAACATACAATCACTTCAGCATACAATATCAGCTCAGTCAGAGCTAACATACAGTATAGTAGACCCTGGAATTTTGTCACTCATCTTCATTGATGTAATAGGAAAATATTAGTTCCTTACTCCTACTACACTAAGAGTTTTTATATACCAGCATATTTTGATACTCCAGCTTGAAGCTATCATTGATATCTCTCTATCTATGACACATAGTGAGTTACTGAGCCTCCCACGCTATTCAAACACAACAATGACCAGGGAGAATATGTTCCTCTCATCACTGGTTGCCATTAAGACACGGATTGTACTTTGGTATTCTACCCAGCCCGATGCCTGTAGATCTTAATAGGCATTTGGAGGGATTAGACCCTAAGTGCATACCAGCACTCTTGCAGGAGTATCATCATAGTGTGGTTGTTTTTGTTAGTTTGTCCAATCTTATTTTAACTATTGATACTATTAAAGTTTTATTTTAATTACTCCATCACTACATTTGAACTTGGAGTGCTACAATAGGGGCCTCCCCCTTTCCCTATTCCCTTATAGGACCTTGCTTATGCTTACAATTAGCCCCAGCACCCAGTTCACCAGTGACTGTTGCCAGAGTTCATCCCACACCCCCCTCCCCCTTTTATTACGCTCTTCTAGACACCATTAGGCACTATTCGTCCCACAAAACAGTTATTCTATGTGCGTAACATACACTGGCGACACACTTTATTCGAGCTCGGCTAGTCCCACGAATTCGGGTATACCCGGGTGTATTGAGGTTTGTGACTGTTTTCTGCCCGAGTGCATTGAGTTATTTTCCAGGCAGGGATTGAAGCATGTTATTCCCGCTGGCTGCAATACTGCACAGTATATATATATATACTGCATTACAATTCATGAATTTATGCCATCTGGTAGACACGCGAAGCATTGCAGCCTATTAAATCCTAATCATTATCATTTAACAGATCAGCCGCCCGTCAGCCAGGCATGAACCCAGGCTGGGAAGGCAAACGCAACGGGGCTTGTCAGAGGTGAGGAGCGGCGCATTCCAGGTATCTGCCAGGTACATACTGGGTATTTGCTCGAATAAAGTGTGTCGCAGCAGTATATCCTTTTGTAATGAGGTTCTGGATTTTATGTTACCCATTGATATATTCAGCCCAGAGCTTGTAGTGTCTGAGCACCGGATCCTCTTAGACATTGTTCTTGCTGTACAGTAAATCTATACTATTTGTGCTAGGGACCATCCACCTGTGTCTTAGAAGTTTGAGATTCAGAATAAAATAGGCTTGCAGAATTTCCTTTTTGTTTCACCGCACTTGGGGTTAAAAAAAAGAGCTCAGAACAAAAGTGAAGGCACCTTTTCAGAGGAAGGAAGTGTTGAGAAGAAATGTCTGGTGTGCGAGATGAGCAGATGTACTCTAATTATGACAGTATAAACTGCAGGACTTTTCTACTCCATGGTATAAATGCACAAAAGCGCAATTGTCGGGGGGTATAAATAATATCTTATCAAATTGGTCTTCCCCTTTTTGAAACCAAGCTTGAGCCGTTATGCACAGGACACACTGTTTGATCATTCAGACGTACCCGGTACTGTGATGAATAATGCTGTTTATTATTTTGCAAGCTTTTTAATGACGGATGAATTAAAGCATAGTGATGCCATTCCCGGCACTTCATTTTCAGAAACTCTTCGCTATCTCCTTAAAGGCTAGAAATATTTGTCACAGTGTATTGACAAATTATTGATGTACATTATTCTAATCACCTAAGAGTGAACTTTGTTCCCCACTAGCTATCAAACACTATAAGTATTGTAGTGTCCTTCTTCCTCATGTGATGGGAACTACCTTGACGGCAGTGGGACGCAATCAAGCACAAGTCCATGCCACGGGTCTAACCAAGGTTTAATTCCAGGAATTGGCCACCACAGGATTAGCAGGCATTGAGTCAGTGTGTGGTGCAACTTTCTCCATGGTACTCGGCGAAGCACATACAGTGTACCTGACACCTAAAATATACATCTATTTATTTGAGTCGTGACTCAGAACGATAAAATAATGGGGGAACGCTGTGGGTCAAGTATAATACTAATGTGAGCCAGTATACAGCTAATTAAAATTGGACGAATGAACCAGAATGGTAGTCACTGTGCTGTCTAAACTCCTATGATAACTACTATGGGCATACCCAGCTGCCCAGAATCCTATAGACACCACCGCAGTATACGGTAGGTGATGTGTTAATAACCCGAAATAGGGATATGGACAGATACGTGCAGAGGTAGATAGTCACAGTGAACACCTGCGTAGCCCAGTATCACATGGATCAATGCGTATTAGTAGTAGTTATAACAGTGCACAAGTAGTGCCTGTTTACATGTTAGGATCCAGATCGTAGAGTATCATGTGTGAATGGTAGTATACTGTCTAGACTCCTAGGATACACACTAATAGCATGCCCAGCTGCCCAGAGTCCTAATGACACCACCACAGTATGTGATAAGTGGTGTGGTGATAGCCCTCAACAGGGATATGGACAGATGCGTTCACAGGTAAGTAATCACAGTGACCACCTGCATAGCCCAGTGTCACATGAATCAATGAGTCATAGGAGTATCAGTGATTGCTATAACAGTACACAAGTAGTGCCTGTTTACATGTTAAGATCCAGTGCCCCTTCCCAGCCTTGACAAAGCAGTACAAGCGAAACGTACGTCGGCGATTGATGACGTCATCAGCCTAAGAAATCAAAGTACTAGTTACAAAATACTCAATCCATTCCATAATTTTGAATAGTTTCCTTCCTATTAAAGGAATTGAGATTTTTTATTTATTTTTCCCTTTAAACATTGCTAAATATATTGACATAAACGTTATTTCCGTAATGATGCAGCATACAAAAAGGTTATTATTTCTGCTGATCAGAACTGCACTAGTTTAGAAGCACATTACAAAAGCAGTTACTTTGCTGGATGTATCTGCAGTACAGATCCGCCAATGTGTCCACATTTTGGTTGTGGAAAAATATTGAAACCCATATAAGTTATTTTGCCATTTGTAAATTCGCAAAGGAAAAAAGAAAATGTGTATCGCCTTATTTTTACGCGCATAATTCTGAAAATCGTCAACTTCTGCATAAAAAATAAAGCACCTACATTTCTGTAAACGCTGCGGTTACAGAAGCCCTCCAGGTAAGATAATAGAAAAGATGATTAGTTGTTGTTTTTGTTAAAAATTCGCTGTGAGCACAAGCGTGCTCATCTTTAACCTTCTGTTTACTTTGCGACGTGCGCATTTGAATGGGAGTTTGCTCTGAATATAGTGCTTGATGTGTGTTGTGGGGGCAAGCTGTGCTCCTGAGAAAGGCTGCGGTGTCAGTCGAAACGTTGGTCGTGCTTGGCTGAATAAAACTCCCGTAATTGGAAATCCAAAAGTGCAAAAACTTGGGAGACCAGGTCTGCAACCCTGCTTTTCACCGTTATCTCTTAGCATACAGTGCTTCCACTGAAGCCAGGGATTCTGGGAAATGATATGCAGATGAGCACACATCCTTGTTGGGGTAAGGTACTGTACAGGGTTACAAAGGGGCTGAGCAAGTGCACTCACCGTGAAGTATAGTTATACAGTGGCTTCCTGTCCTAGTGTATCTAGATGCAGAAACTGTAGCGTCCATGATGCATGAGATGCCTGCAGCTCACCCCGCACTCCTGGATGTAATGTAGTTAAAGTGCTCCTGTCTTTTTCTGTGATTAATACTTGATAGAGGCACTCAGCTAGTTTTCTCTTTGGCTTATTACTATGCAGGATATAACAGCGCGGTCGACGTGATAATCCTTGTTTAATGGCACGAAACGTCCTGTGTTTTTACGTTTTGCTAGTGTTGGAAGGGTGCTAAGATTTCACACGTTTCTTTCCATTGAGAAATCATCTTGCTCTGTGAAATGCCATCTGTTTTTCTTACTGCTGGCTCATTGTTGGCAAGCTGCCGCGCGGAGACGCACAATTCCAGTTTGACTGAGCCACTGATTGAGCCACCTGTGCTGAAGCTGAGATATCGTGAAAACCTGACCTGTTGGTGGCCCTTGACGACTGGAGTTGGCCACACCTGATCTCAAGAAATACATGTCACGCGTTCAGGGGAAGTAAATGATTGACCTAAAGTCAGGGTCCGCTGTCCCATAGATTAACACAATCCATTGTTACGTGACTTTATTTCTGGGATCTAATGACCCTTATACAGCGGATCTCTTGTTAGATCCTCTTTGTCTGATTGCAATGCTATGATACCACCTGCCACTTGCAGAAGCTCACGTCTTGCTGGGGAAGTCACTGATTGCAGTTTGATAGGCTGGGGATCTCTGAAATGAATGTACAGCTGCACAAATGCAAATGGGCTTGTTCAGGACAGATTTGACTAATTGGAAACTGGCAGCAAGACTGGGAAATATTGGGCAGAGGGAACAAAACTTTGGCTGTTATGGTTCTCACAGGCATGGCAAACCACTCCACCATAGCTATCGCAACCAAGTATTCATTTTATTTATTTAACCCCATCATCGCTGCACAATGCGTTGCAGAGCCTTCTGGCAGTGAAAGTAGGAAGAGACAAGTAGATTCAACATTTTGAGGTTATCTAACACCTTTCTGATATTTATGGTTTTCATCCTTTTTTCGGTTAAGGAAACCTAGAATTATATTGTGAAATTCTGGGTTAACCTCAACCCTGCCCCCTCCCCCCCCATCTCTCTTCCACCGCCCGTCTCCCCACTGTCCGTCTTTCTTCCCCTCTTACTGCCCCCTCTCTCTTCTCCTCTTATACCCCCACCTCTCTCTTCCCCTCTTACACTGCCCTCTCTCTCTTCTCCTCTTACACCCCACCCTCTCTCTTCCCCTCTTACACTCCCCCTCTCTCTTCCCCTCTTACACTGCCCTCGCTCTCTTCCCCTCTTACACTGCCCTCTCTCTCTTCCCCTCTTACACTGCCCCCTCTCTCTTTCCCTCTTACACTCCCCCCTCTTTCTTCCCCTCTTACATTCCCCCCTATATTTTCCCCTCTTACACTCCCCCCTCACTCTTCCCCTCTTACACTCCCACCTCTCTCTTCCCCTCTTACACTACCCCCCGCTCTGTAACACACACACCCTTACTTTGAGGCGAGGAGGACTCCCGTGCTGCGCCGGTATGCAGCTCCCTCCTCCTCCGGTCGGGCGGAAGTTTGAGCCGTGCCGATTGTAGGAGGGAAGTGAATGCCGGGACACCACTGCTGCTGGGGAGCCATCGGTTTGCTTCCGCCACCGGGCCTGGGACAGTTGTCCCAGCTCTACTCCATGTCGGCCGCAGAACCCTTCAGGGGTGCCAGAACCCTGGCTCACAATCCCTGCCATACTGTGTTTAGTTACTTTGCCTGTTCATGAAAAGTTGAAAGATGCAGCCGTTGACAAGCAATGCAGGATGTTTTTAACTAGCTGTATATTGATACAGTATCTCTCCCCCCCTCCCTCCATTTTAGTTGCCTTCATTGTAAAGACCATGTAATTTATATTTTGACTTCCACTTTAGGTGAATGCCAAGTAGAACGAACAACACATTTTAATACGCACAGATATTTTTTGTTCTAAGCCTGGTTTGGTATGGTACTGTGCAAGTGAGCCATTATCCTTTATAAACAAACGGCTCGTAGAGAGTAAAAAGTACAAAGAAAATGTGCATGTGATACAACTGCAAAGTGGCCTTGTACATAATGTACCTCGCTTAACACCACATGTTTTAGACATATAAAAACGCTATCTCTAACTTCCCTGTAGATATTTACAAATGGTCTTTCAGGGCTGTCCAAGCGGTGGCCTGGATACATGATGTGTACACCAAGGACAACCAAGGGGTTAACGTTCATTTAAAAAAAAAAAATCCTATTTTTCCCCTATCTCCTGTGATGTTAGCTAGCTCATCATGTGCATTAATGAGCCAATAAAACATTGAAAAAACGATATGTTTATAATTGTAGTGACTGATGACAGTGTACAGATGTGTACAGATGTACAGTACCAGAGACGTGACCTGATCTGGCCATAACTAACTTCAAAGGGAGCATCATAAACATTCCTGGGTCCTCTAGCTAGCAGACAAGAGGTGACAGAAAGAGCATTCTCCATTCTCTTATAGATTTAAAAATGTATGATAATTAAAATCTTATGCAATTCACAAGGATAAAAAAATATAGATTTTGCGGCAGGCAAAATGTAGGCGTGTGCAATAATATCAAATATGATAGGGTGTCTGTGTTGCATATGTCAGATATTTGCTTCCCCCTCAAAGATTAATAGTAGCCCCTATCAAGACATTAAAACCATACAAATGCAATGGTGATGGTAGCATTATTCTACTACCATAATGCTTAAAGGATATGTTATACTCAGATTCATTTGGGTTTAAAATCATTCTCTCTCCCAGCCTTAAATGTCACAAAAGGTTGATGCGTGGGAGATAAGGCGCACCCACAAAAGGTGCTTCTGTCCTTGTCACAGGGGCAACAGTTTGATGAGAAATATCAGAATTCATCAGAGAGGGGTGTTATACCAAATAACACGTGAATTCTCATATTTCAATCTCTTGAACAGTATTAGGCTGTTTTATATCCTGTTATTTTATGAAACCGTCTGCATTTATATATTGTATGTCTTTGTAACATTCCTTTTCTGTTAACAGAGACAGTACCCTTTTCGTATATTAAGTATAAAATATAATAATTACGGCCTCTGGGCTCTAATTGAGCCCAGTACCTTTTGGAGAGATTAACCGCTTTGTTCCACACACTTTGCTAAATTTGTTTTTTTTTGTTGTGTTAATGACATCTTTTTCCAGTAAACATGGGACCAGGAACTCCTGAGGATAAGACCTTAAATTATTCTTGGTGGTGGCAGCGTAAATGAGGTGTAGTGTGATGGTTTTTGGGGAGGTATTGCTCATTTTTAGGGCCCTGTGGGAGGTAAGTGAGTCAGCTGGAGGTCTTAACCACTTTCACATACACAGGTCACTTGGACACAGGTGGGGCCCAACACTGCAAACAAATTGAAGAAGTCAGGAAAAGTTGTGCATTGCAACAATGTTCTATAATACAGAGATGAAGGGAAAGAAAATATTGAAACAAGCACAAAACTGTGTAATGCAACATTCCTGTGCATTGTGTTAAAGCTCTGCTGGATCTACATGGAGTAATATTGAGTATGGAGTAATATTGCCATTTGCTTCCTTCGTATCCATACCAAAAACTGCCTTCCAGAGACATGGTCGGTAAACAATGTAGCCCTTCGCTTCCTGGAAGTACGGCAGCTTTGTTGTGTGATAGAGCGACATGCACAGCACTTTATTGCCAATTCCTCTCTAGCAGAAGCAGAATTGAAGGTCATGCATAAGCCACCGATATATTGGCAAAATAGGGGAAAATACCATGCACGGCACCAAATAAAATGACTGCATTTAGGGAGAGGGGCTTCAAATAGACTTACTGATGTCATATATACGCAAAGCCCTTGGAAACCCAGAAAACGTTGTGTCTGCTACTAGTATTTAATTTACAGGACACTTTTAAGTAAATGAAAAGTGCAGTGGCTCCAAAACTATGGGCTCATGCAGTAAGCGCCGAAAAGGCTTTTTCCGCCATTTTCTCGCCAAAATTGCCTTTCAGATTCAGTAAGCGCCGAAAAGCGCCCTAAGGCCTTGGACATAGTGAATGGAAGCTCGCTGAGGCGGGCTGAGCCGCACTGAGCAGATGCACAAACCCCCTGCATCTGTCATCAGCGCGGCTATAGTTTCCGCTTCAGCATGCGCGCTGATGCGTGCGGAGGCTCAGAAAATTGGAACAGACAGGCAAGTTTCAAATTTGGTGCTTGGGGAAGCGGAGGAGCGGTCACGTGACCGCTCCCATCCAATGGGAGGGGGGACTAGCCCCACCTCCCGCTCCGCCTCCTGACACGCCTCTGCCCCGCCCCCAGAGCGCGCTCACTGCCTCGCCGGAAGAACAGGAAAAAGCTAAATTTTCAGCAGGCGAGGCAGAGCAGGAGCGCGCCTCAGCGAGCTTCAAGTTACTATGTCCCAGGCCTAAATCGGCATTTTTTATTTTTTTTTCGAAAAAAAGTTTTTGACAGACGGGTGGTGATAAGCCACTTTTCGGGACTTATCGGCACTTTCTGAAACGCGCTCAATTCTAGTAGCCCCGATCAGCTTTTCGCTGCTGATCGGCACTCTAGAATTGAGATTTTTACGCCAATCCAGCTCGCCAACTAAAGTTGGCAAGTTGCTGAGGGAGAAGCATCGGCAAGGTCGACACTTAGAAAAATCAGGCCTTTTTCCTGCCTGGGATTGATGCCGGGGGTCTCCGGAGCTGATACCCATTAATACCAGCACCGGAGCCCCCCGGCATGAATCCGAGGCAGGAAATTTAAAGGCCACTTCGTTACCTTAGTGGCTAACCGCTAAGGCAATGAAGTGGTTAACCAGCCGTGCCAGGTTTATTGTGGGTAGCAGGGGTGGGTGAAGGGGTATTTGGCCCTTGGTGGCTGTTTAGGGCTTGCGGGGGGGTTGCGGGTTGACTTAACCCCTTCATGACCTTAGCGGGTAATACCGCTACGGTCATGAAGGGGTTAAGCCCCCCGCTACCCACCCGCAAGCCCTATACAACCACCGTTGGGGCTAATACCCACTTCGGCCACCCCCGCTACCCACAATAAAGAAAATACACACACAACAGCCCCACACTAAATAAATATATAAATATATATATATATATATATATGAAAGAAAAAGAGAAAAAAACAGGCGCACACCTAGTGCATTAAAGTAAAACAAACAATTTATGGAACATTAAAAAAGACAAATGCCCACTCACAAGTCAAACGGTAAAATAAAGCAGTTATGAGATTGGCTCTCATATGCCAGCAGTAGCGTCCGGATCAGCAATGGAGACCTGTCCTACACGTGTGGCTCAGTCTCCTTCACCGGAAGTGACGTCCTCCCGGTCGTGTGCCCCGCAAAAGGAAATCCCTCCGGGAACCACAGGAACCACAGCCTGTGCCCTAGCTTGCTTGCGTCTGGCTGCTGCACTACCAGGAGTGGGAAGGATGTGTCCGCTTTTGTTGTCTGGCTCGCCGCTCTCACACTGCAATCCAAGTAGTCCGTGATAGCTGTATTCAGTGGGAAAGTGCCTCCTCCGTCTTAGCCACGCCCAACGCGTTTCGTCATCAAAGATGACTTCTTCAGGGGATGCCCATTGGCTGTGACCCCACAGTACTTATAGCAAGGTCAATTTGCATACATAATTAGAATAACAATTAAATCGTTAATTACATGATTTGATTCACTCCATAGGTCTAAAATTACCTTATTGCCTTAATTCTTATGGAATGATTATAAAGACACCACTACTTTTGCAAAAGATGAAACATAGCTCATTTGTATATGTATATAATTTACTTAAATGGTTTATCACAAACTAAGGAATAAATTTAGGATAGAATTAGGATAGAATTCAAATTGATAGTTGTAATAGGACTTAGATGACAATTGTGATAGCTAGATAGAATGTTTAGACATATAGTTTGTAACTTAAATAAATTAATTGATGATAAATTACCACAAAATTTGATTTAACTATTTATTTCTAAATTTAAATCTAATTACTCAAATTCTCAAGAGTTGGAAAAGGATAGTAACAGTGAGTATTGAAATACCTAGTTTTCCCAACATATCATTTAACATGGCAAACAATAATTATTCCATTGCAGGTTAAATCCAACCACAGTGAAAATCACATCCATACCTGTAATTGAATTATCAATGCAAAAATAGATCACTATTTGAATCAGAGGTACAGCAATAGTTGTTACTTACCAAGGACAGAAGAAATATAATAATAGGCGCTCCTTAAAAATGTTTGATATATATATATATATATATATGTATTACACCAACAACCCCTATACCCCCCTAACATACAGTACATATATGCACAGCAATGATACTATAGGCCGGCGGGGGCCCTCGGGTGTTACCCGCGGGCCTGCAGTACCAATTCTGTGGCCCCCCAAATTAATTTTATATATTTATATATTTTTTATGATTAGATTGTTTATACTTTTTATGATTAGATTGTTTATATATTATATATAATTTGTGTATATTCCTTTACATAATTTGTATATATATATTTCTAAGTTTTTTTATTTTCTCTGTTATTTTCTTTGTTTATTTGTATTTTCTTTGTTATTTTTTTGTTGATTTTTGTTTGTAACAAGCATTATTTGTCATCTTTATTATATATTATATATATATCTTGAATCTAACATCTCTCCACCAGCATTGATATGGGTTAAAACTCTATTTGACCATGCAACAGACCTGTTGAAAATTATCTAATCTGCTCTATTTCGTGATTGGCTACTCTAGCTATAAATAGTGTGTGAACCATATACCTCTTATATATCCCCTGACGAAGTCTCTAACGACGAAACGCGTAGGGCGTTGTTATTATTTGGAGTATTTCCATTTTATTGCATTGGACTTTCACTCTGAAAGAACGGAGAAACTATTCCTTTACTATCGGGACTCATTGCCAGCACGGCGCTCGATGCACTGTCAATGACGAAGCTGACCCGGAAACCTTCCATGTACTCAATGTACTGTGAGTGACGACGCTAACCCGGAAGCTCTCTACGGTGAGAGAGACATTTGAACAGCGAGGAGGTGCCTGGTTGTCTTCGATACACAGAATATCTACTACCACGGGTTCCTCCTGTACAGCGACGTAACAGCTTCCCACACCGGAGTTGCAGTCGAGTTCCTGCTTCACTTGTTGGCGATTGAGTATTTATCTCATACGTGCGATTAATCTTTCTCCGTTTGTGAGTGTATAGTTCATATTTTATCCAGTCCCATATAAAATTGTTAACCTTACTACACTATGAGTGCGCCTGTTTTTTGTTTTTTTCTCTTTTAGATATCTTCAAGGGAGTGGTGTTCCCCTTAAACGGGCTGCAAAGACTCTGGAGGACAGTGTTCTGGGACTGGTTTTTGTATCTTCTATTTTTTATTTTTTATGTTTTTTCTGTATTTTTTATTATATTTTTTATATATATTTTTTATTATTAGTATTTTATAGTTGCTACATTTTTCATTGTGTTATATACTCCTATACTGTATATGGTTCACTAGCCCGTCACAACATACAATATATATATTTGGTCAGTTTTGTCATCATCAGGCGCCACTTCTAATTTTTCTTCTTTGTTCATATATATATATATATTACACCAACAACCCCTACACCCCCCTAACATACAGTACATATATGCACAGCAATGATACTATAGGCCGGCGGGGACCCTCGGGTGTTACCCGGGGGCCTGCAGTACCAATTCTGTGCCCCCCCCAAATTAATTTTAAAACACATACATACTTATAAAGAAATAACCCCCCCCCCCTAACACATAGAGTATAGTAATGGGCACAATTACTATTATCCACAAATGGATAATAGTGCATTTGCCCATTTAAAATACATAAAGAACAATAAATACATTAAATACATATTGCACTCACCCTTGTCCGGCTGCCACGATGAAGGCCATCCTCATCTGCATCACCGTCCACGCCCCGTCCGATGCTGCAAAACATAAACAAGAATAAAAACAGCCAATGTAATGTCCCCTAACCCCTTAATCACCATAGCGGTTATTAACCGCTACAGTCATTAAGGGGTTAACCCACCCTCACCCACCACTCGGGAGGCCTACAAACCATCCCCCACTACCCCCCCACCCGTGAGGCCTAACCACCCTCACCCAATACCCAGCCGGGAGGCCTACCCACATAAAGTTCTACTGACCTGATCAATATGAAGCCCCCTCAAAAGCAAAATCCGTGTCCTCCGTTGCCAACAAAATACATAGCCAATACATTGCTATTACATTCTGATATCAATTAACCCCTTAATCACCTTATCGGATAATAACCGCAACGGCAATTAAGGTGTTAACCCACCCTTCACCCATTCATTTGTACAGTGGCTTCATCATGCAACTATATATATATATATATATATATATACAGTGTTTGACAAATCACCCAAAAATCTACTCGCCCAACCAAAAAATCTACTCGCCACCTAGTCCCGCCCCCAACCCCGGCCCTAGTCCCGCCCCCAACCCACTTTAAAATAAAATATATAAATAAAATATATTTAATAAATTCCTAGTCAGAACAACATTCGTTTTTGACATAAATGTATTTATTGTATTACATTATACTACAATTAGTCCTTGTTCCGT